>NC_091988.1:163871636-164052703 GCF_044704955.1 Pristiophorus japonicus
TGAAGTTGCATGATCAGCCATGATCATATTGAATAATGGTGCAGGTGCAAAGAGCTGAATGGCCTACTCCTGCACCTATTTTCTATGTTTCTATGTTTCTATGAATTACTATCTCACTTTCGATACTTTATATTTTTACAGCAAGAGAATCTGAATTACATTAGGAGAGGTGGCTACATCCATGCTCCTTGGCGCTAGTTAAATCTGCTCAAAAAGGATAGAATGTCTCTGTTTGCCCCTCTGCTAACAGAGCTGGGGGGAGGAGCTGGTGTGAGTGGAGGTTAGGAGAAATTGTCCCTAAAATGAAGTTGTATCAGACAGAATGCTTCAAAGCTCATAATACCAGGACTGGTACAAAAAGGATAATGGTTTATTCTGGAGAGTGCGTACATAGGGAACTCAAGTTAAGATGCCTTTCCAGCCTTTGAGAAAATAATTTTTCACTACGTACATACAAGTCAACAATCCTTTAAACCCTAGCATTCTCCCTGCTCATGTCCAAATCTAAACTCTGATTGTACCTTTGTTAAATTAATAGGATACCATTCTGGCAAGATTTGCACTGGTTCTTAACCATTTAGAATTGATTTATGCCATAGAGGAAAATATCATATTTCACATGCTGTTGAAACCAACTGAACATGACTAAGTGCCGTATGACATGTGGGTGGCTAATATTTAATTGTGTCACCAGGTAGATGGGAGCTCCCCATCTCTGACAGCCAGGGATGCCATAACTCCACTTATTTCCAGCGCCTCCTCCTCTGCAGTTGTGTGCTGCGTGATCTGCGGAGGGCCCCTTCCAGTTCTCTCCCTCTCCCTGGTGTTCTGTGCTCTCTTCCCCTGCAAGGATGGAAAGAACAGACCTATGACTGAGTGTAATGGCATGTGCTCATCTGATAGATGGAGTGCATTTGGTGAGGGTGACTATGAAGGAGAGACCTGACATTGCATTGAGGGTGAGTGAGAGTATTGGATGGGAAGATGATGTGAGGAAGTGCATAGAAAGAGAAGGATGGGTGCGCCTGCAAGGTAAGTGAGTGTGAGGGGTGATGTGACAGAGTCGGCCTGAGAAGGCAGAGTGAAGGGGTGGGGTGATGCAAACAGCATGATGTAGGCGTATGTGCCACTGTACTCACCTTTCCTGACCTGCTTAGGTCATTAAAGCATTTTCTGCACTGAATCCAGGAACGTGGCACCACGCTCCTACTACTCACCTCCTGGACCACCTTAAACCACGCCTTCTTGGTTTCAGCTGCAGGCTTCTTCCTCCCGTTGCTAGGGAAGAGCATCTCTCTCTGAGTCCTCGCAGCCCCCAGTAGCACATCCAGGGAGGCGTCACTGAAACGGTGCAGCCTTTGCTGGTCCAGACTCCATTCTTCCAGTTCTCTGACAGCCAACTCCAACTCCTTCAATTTGCATGTTTGGATTGTCCCTTTACATGCTGGAGTTGCGATCACATCGTGCGGTTCCACATCGCTGATTGGATGGGAAACCCGAAGGTAAAATGATAATGAGATCGCTGAGTTAAAAAGCCAATGCGCTGAACCTACTTCTGGGTTTCCCACGCGCTATCGGAATTCCCCCTCCCCTCCCTGCTCCCAGCATGTCTCAAACTTAAAATCGTTGCCATAGAGTCTACAACGAGACTTTCTTTGGGATTAATATAAAAGAAACAGCAGATCCTTTTATCTTAATCACACCATATATTCAATTTCTCCTGTGGCAAAGAATCAAACAAGATACGGAGGTGGATACAATCTTCCCATGATTCATCTGCCTAGTATTTCAATGTTCAATCATGGGTTCTCCAGTACTTTTCACTTTTAATCAGGCAACAGAGCAAAAATAATGAGACTATTTGCATTGACAGACTTACCGGCAAAACACATTAAACTATATTAATACTGGTGGAGGGACCATTAAGCTCAGTGTTGGAACAAACAACTAATGCAGTAGTTTTCCCATAAATAAATGTTATGCTTTGAACATGTTTTATTTTTAACTATTTAACAGGCAGATCTAATCATGAAGTTGCTGTAGTATCAATTCACGTAAATACTGTGACAACCAGAGCGGGTCAGAAGCTGGGTATTTTGCGGTGAGTTTCTCACCTCCTGACTCCCCAAAGCCTTTCCACTATCTACAAGGCACAAGTCAGGAGTGTGATGGGATTATCTCCATTTGCCTGGATGAGTGCAGATCCAACAACACTCAAGAAGCTCAACATTATCCAGAACAAAGCAGCCCGCTTTATCGGCACCCCTTCCTCCAGCTTAAACATTCACCCCTTCCACCACCAGCACACCGTGGCTGCAGTGTGTACCATTTACAAGATGCACTGCAGCAATTCGCCACGGCTGCTTCGAGAGCATCTCCCAAATTCGTGACCTCTACCATCTAGAAGGACATGCAGCAGGCGCATGGGAGCACCATCAACCTGCAAGTTCCCCTCCAAGTTACACACCATCCTGACTTAGAAATATATCGCTGCTCCTTCATCGACACTGGGTCTAAATTCTGGAACTCCCTCCCTAACAGCACTGCGGGAGTACCTTCACCATATGGACTGCAGTGGTTCAAAAAGGCGGCTCACCACCACCTTCTCAAAGGGATGGGCAATAAATGCTGGCCTTGCCAGCGACGCCCACATCCCAGGAACGAATAAAAAAAGTTCATGCTTCTGTGAAGTTCTATCTAAATAGTACTTTGATGACTTATAGGGTTACCAACTCTCCAGCACCCCCACCCCGCCGCAGAACCCCGAGAGCTGGTGTGCCGAGAAGTTGGGAGTCGGCTGGGTGAGCACGAGAGCTGAGAGCAGCAATGTTGTGTGTGGGAGTGGCACCCTGAGAGGAGTAGCCAGTAAAGGAGTGAATGAAACCTGGGGACTTTAATGTGGGTAAATGAGGAAAGATTGTTTCTACTGGGGGGCGAATGGGGAACAAGGAGACGGAGACTGAGGATTCTCACTGGAACAGCCAAGAGGGAAGGAAGATTGAAGATTGTTGAATTGAATGCTACTAGAGCATGGGATCTTTCACCAAAAGTGGCTATTGTGATGGACACTAGAACACAGTTTAAAAAGGAATGGCATAAATATTTGAAAAGGAGGCTATGAAAGGATCTGGGTGGAATGGGGTTACAGAAGAGAGCGCCAACACAGGCATCAGGGACTGAATGGCCTCCTTCTGTGCTGTAATGTCTATCATTCTATGAAAACTATTGTTTATCAAGTCCGAGCCCAGGCACTAGTTTGGAAGTATTGGTACTGAGCTGAGTGTAAGACGATTTCCCTTGTGGAAACTGCCCCAAATACTGAGCCCGCTGCACATTGTGTAATCTCTCGGTTTGGTTCATGTGACAGTGACAATTAAATAAAAAGGTCATAAAATCTGTTACACAGTTTGATGCAGTTTCATTTCCCTCACTTTGCTGAATCCCTGACCGCAACTGCAACTCTGTGGAGATGCATTGAGTGGAAGTCAGGGAGGGAGGAGAAATTAGCAGGAAACATTTCCTGGGGTGCTCTCATGCATCTCCAGGCAGCCAGCTCAAAGAGGCATCAGCAGAGACCCAAGGGGGTGTCATCCACCTTTTCACTCTCTCAACTGCAGTTTGTTCATGGACGAGGAAGTCCCCAGGAAAAAACAGGGAACAAAATTGTGGTTTCACCCTAACTTTAAGTAACAAAATGTTCAAGATCTTTACTCAAAAGTGATGAACTTTGTTCCCAAAAACATCTTGAGTCGCTTTTTCCAACAACTGAGTAAGAGATTCTTTATACATCAATGCCTGTTGTTCCTGGATTGTTGGCAATGTTCTGATTTTGATTTGTTTGCCAAGTTGTGCTTTAATATGGAAAATATTAAAAGATTGTGGAGGTGGAAGAGATGGTGCCAGCTTATTGACATCTGAAATTTCTCTTGCTCATCTACTTTTTTCCGATTAGCACTTTGTCTACTTCCAAGCAGTAAAAGGCCTATTAAAGTAAAAATGATCTTAATCAATCATTTCATAGCTTGGAAGTGTCAGCATGGTAGCATATACTTTTCTACATTAGTTATTTGGTGACCTTTTACTTCTCCACATTTATTCCACAGTCTCTGAGGCACAGGCCTAATCTCCAATACAGATGTGGTGTGCCATTGCAGTAACAGTTGCAGCTCCCCCTCAGTGCTGCACTGAAATGTCAGCCGAGGTTAAATGCTCACGTCTCTAGAAGAGGACTTGAACCTACAACCTTCTAACTCAGAGGTGAGAGTGCTACCAACTGAGCCAAAGCTGACATCCTTCATGTGCTTGACAAAGATAAAGGAAACAATATAAAGACTGAAGATAATCGGTTCTAAACAACATTAATTAAAAATGATTTATATGCACATTTACACCCAATTTTACTGTAAGAACATTTTGCAAAACAACTATTTTATCAATTGAATACAATTACTGATGCACTTGATTATGTGGTATGATTGACCTTTTGGCTTTAGTGTGCTGTATTCATCACACAGCTTAATTGCCTGAAACCATTATAGTAATAAGAAATGTTGCAACGCACAGCCTCCCATTTCTCTTGCAGGTTCTCTGTATTTGTATCAGTTCAATCTAAAAAGTGCCATGGAGCCATTGCCACCTGCTGGCAAGATTTTACCATGCAGCTTTAGATACACGCATGCTTTCTATTGGTTACCAATTGCCACTGCTGTTTCTACATTTTGTTGATTGATTTACAGAGTGCCCAAGAAGTATTTTGAAAATTGATGAGCAGAATGTTACTTCAAAAAAAGAAATCTCACTCACAACAATTTGTACTTTAATCAGAAGTAGATCCCAAGCAGAACAAAATCAGTGTAGTTCGGGAGCTAACCAGTGAAGTAAAATGTGGCCATTTCATGTATAAAAGAGCACCAAATATACAAAGGGCTCTGATGACCAAATATACTTGTCTGTGGTTCCTTCAGCTCAACAGCTCCCACATAAGTAAACGAGTCTGCATCACTCGAAAGATTAAAAGCGTTTCTTTCCTGCAGTGTTCTCCCTAGCAAATTCCTGATTTCCAGTCTGTTCCTGAAAGCCAAGTGAAGATTGGGAATGTGCCATGAAGGAAATCATGTAAGGTAACACTGTGGCCATCTGTGTGCTGTGCATTAACACTGTGCTGCAAAGACTTGAAATAGTACCATGCTAGCCTGTGAAAGTCCTGGTCACAATGACCAACACTTCGAGATCTCCTCAGTGGTTGCTGCAAGGCATATCAGAGCACGAGCACAACTGATCACTGAAGTTCTCTCTTCTGCTTAACACAGAGTATCTTTATCAACTCTGCCAAAACTCCTTCTCCCTAACCTTCACAGCATCACATTAGACTTCTTTGCTCCTACATGACCATGCGAATGATAATCACCTGATTGAATAAGTCAGCTTGAAATGTGCAGATTTCTTAAATGATTCTAATCTCCGTGAATAACATAGTAAAATGTAAGTGCATATTCTCCTGTAATACAACAAACCTCAAAATGAACCTGAGGTATCTCATCACAACTTTTACAAATACATCACCTTTACATTCTTGTTCTCATTTACATTTTTGTGACTTTATCAAAAATGTTATTAAATTCCTTTGACATGACATTCCGTTTGTAAATCTATGCTGATTCTTACCCATTAGTTTATACCTCCTTAAGTGTTCCCCTACCATGTCCTTGATATTTGTTCTAGAATTTCTACTGGTACTGATGTGAGACTAACTAGCCTACAGTTACCCAGATCCCCTAATTCCCTTTTTAAATCAAGTCGCTACAGTCCTTGGATACCAGCCCCTTCTCTAATGAGTCCTTAAATATTTCTAGCAATGGTTCTGCTTGCAGAACCTTGAGTTCCCTAGGAATTCTGACAAGAATCCCATCTGGTTCAGCTATTTTGTTTAGTTGTATCTTAAGTCATGTATCTAGCCACCAACTCAGAAATGCTAATTTTATTATACCTCGCAATTAAACTATCTTGGAAAATCCACCTTGCTACTATCCCTATACTGTCCCTTTCTCTTGTAATATTTGGTACTGAAAAACTCATTTCATTTATCACCTATGTCCACATGTTCACTAATTTTGACACTCATTTCAAAAGCCAAAGGCCCTATACTCTTGCTGTTTTACTTTTCCTCTGGTGTTCTAGAAAAATTCTTGTCATTTGTCTTAATTTCCTTCGCAATTTGTGTTCACAGTGATTGAAGGGATGGTAATGCACACATTTACACTTTCCTTTGCTTACATTTTGTACGTAATGAGTGACATTAGTGCTAAGGAACATTTACCCACTCTCTGTATTCAGTGCATTATAACCAAGATACAAAAATACCTTCCTCTCCCCATTCCTTGTCCAACAATATACTTTAATCCCAGCCTCAGAAAACCATCTCTTTCTGCACTAGTATGACATTTCCATTTCCGGTACTAGCCAACCGCCACCCCGCACCCTTCCTCCCTCTTCCCTCTCTCACCCCTGCACCCCCCCCCCACCCCATCACTGAGCCACACAGCTCCCTCTCGTAACATCTGTATTACAGTTTCAAAAAAAGTCTTCAAGACAGTACCTTACGGAAGATGTGCTTAATGTAGCATAGGTAAGTACCGCCATTTGTCTCCTTGTGCACCATGGAAGCAATTTAATATATTTGAAAATGTTAAGATTATGCCAACTCTCTTCATGGTCATGTAGCTTTGATAAAATGCACAGTATGTTCCTTTGGCAAATGTTCTGTTGTACAAAGCACCAGTTTTCCACTTGACTGCCTGTAACTCAATTTAACAAGACTTGAAGAAAAACATAGCAAATAAAATAATCCTTTACAGCTTCAACAAAAACAGAGGAATGATTTTCTAAAAGTGGTCAGTGTCCATTTGTGGAGACAAATAAATCAGTGGGCAATGGTGTACCAATGGGGTTTAGGCATTTCACTGACAAATATTGACGAGTTCACAAGTAACCATATGGTAGAGAACTATTCAGTTTGTACTAGTATAGAAATAATCCAGCAAATTGAAGAAAAGGATATATGAAAAGCTTTTGTTATTTAGTCTTTTCTACATGCTCTATTTTTCCTATTTTCTTGAGCTGTTGGTCACTAATTCCATTTATGCCATTTTTACATTTGTGGAATATTACATTAATTTGATTGTTGGATTGCAGGAGTGGAATGAGCAATAGCGATGTAACCAGAGAAAAGTGGAATGCCTATTAAAATCTTAAAATTTTACATTTTCAGGAGTTTTTCCTTCCTCATTTACCAGTTAAATAAGCACACTTGATATTGTCTGTCTTGAATTACTGGTCTGAATTCTGGTCATTCCCGATATTTTGCACATTTCTAGTATTTTCATATTTCAATTACAGATTGTATTGTCCTACAAAGGTTTCCTCTCCCATTTAGCTGGTAAAGGCATAATAATTTGGTTACCTATCATGCATTCATTAGTCAATGCTGAAAATGAAATATTACATAAATGTGCATGTTATACAGGGAGGGACAATTTTACAGACATTTGAGAAAAAATGTAAGAGACTGAATTGCAATGGAAATCTCAGAAAACAGAATTTGAGAATTGAGGCTTCAATGGGATGAATGACTGATTGCAAATCCCAAAGCTATAGGGAGGGATGTGGTCTACTCCATTAAGTGAAATGTGTTAAATGTATGCTCTATTTCATTTAAAGAAACACAGTGTCACCGTCACTCTTCTATTTTTCATCCATTTTCTCTATATAAAGATCTAAGTAGGTCATGCATTCTACATCGCCAAGCAGGTAGGTGGATGAGCTGGATCCAGTTCTCTGCCAACGCTGCTTTCGGTTTGCAATTGTGCTCTGGTGATGACTCTCCCTACAATTTTGTTGAGTGCTTCCTGTGGGAAGGTGGCTGCTGCTGACAGCACTGTGGTAGATTGGGAACTCATTGTGATGGATTGATCTGATTGCACCCTCCAACATCATTGTCACATCGGATGCTAAAAGGCTAATCTTGCCAATCTCCTCCCCATCCAATTCACCACCCCCTCGCTGACCCTGTGGACGCTGGCAGTGGGGCAGCCATCGGCTTTGACACGGTTGACCACTCTGTCCTTCTCCAAAGTCTTTCCGCCGTCATCCGGATGGGCGGGAGTGCACTTGCCTGGTTCCATTGTTACCTATCTAATGGTAGCCAGAGAATCACCTGCAACGGCTTCTCTTCCCGCCCCCGCATCGTTATCTCTGGTGTCTCCCAAGGATCTATTGTTGGCCCCCTCCTATTTCTCTTCTACATGTTGCCCCTTGGCGACATCATCTAAAAACGCAGTATCAGTTTCCACATGTAAGCTGATGACACCCAGCTCTACCTCAGTAGCACTTCTCTCAACCCCTCCACGGTCTCGAAATTGTCAGACTGCTTGTCTGACATCCAGTTCTGGATGAGTAGAAATTTTCTCCAACTAAATATTGGGAAGACCTAAACCATTGTTTTCGGTCCCCGCCACAAACTCCATTCCTGAGTCACTGACTCCATGCCTCTCCCCAACTTCTGTCTAGGCTGAACCAGACTGTTCACAACCTTGGTGTCATATTTGACCCTGAAATGAGCTTTCGACCACATATCCGCAGCATAACTAAGACTGCTTATTTCCACCTTTGTATCATCGCCCATCTCCGACCTTGCGTAATCTAGAGGTAATCCAAAAAACCTGGCTGCTTGTGTCCTAACTCTCAAAAAGGCCTGCTCACCCATCAACCCTGTGCTCGCTGACCTACATTGGCTTCCGGTTAAGCAATGCCTCGATTTCAAAATTCTCATCCTTATTTTCAATTCCCTCCATGGCTTAGCCCCTCCCTATTTCTGTAATCTCCTCCAGCCCCATAACCCTCAAGATGTCTGCGCTCCTCTAATTCTGCCCTTTGGAGCATCCCTGATTATAATTGCTCAGCCATTGATGGCCGTGCCTTCTGTTGCCTAGGACCCAAGCTCTGGAACTCCCTGCCTAAACCTCTCCGCCTCTCTACCTCTCTTTGCTCCTTTAAGATGCTCCTCAAAACCTACCTCTTTGACCAAGCTTTTAGCCACCTGCGCTAATTTCTACTAATGCGGCTCATAATAGTGGCAGAACTTGGTCAAGTAGTTAGTGTAAGTAATATTTTCATTTATTGAATGGAATTGCAATTGTAAATGTGACTATCTGTATGTTCCACCCAGCAGAAAGACACCCTCTTTAAAAAGTTAGGTTTTCATCTTTGCAGAGGAAGGTGGCACATAATAAAAGGGAAAGAACTCGAACAGGAGGAGGCCCGGCAAATCTACATCCACTAACACCCTTGGAAGAGAGGGTCACTGCTTTGATGGGTTCTGCCTGGAGAAAAGCAACCACCACTGCACAAGCTGGACCCACACTCGAGGGAGAGGGTAAGTCCTGCAAATTCATCATGGTCCTTCAAATCAGCCTGCTGCCTGGCCTGCGATGTGTGAGCCTACTCATACCACCCACCCTGCCTCCTCCTCTGTTGCTTACCATTTGACTGTTCTGTTATATTTTGCAGAACTTGAGGCCAACCCTGACGATGCAGAAGAAGATTCAGACGCGGATGAGCCTGAACAGAAGAACATCTTCCAATTCAACCCTCCAGACCAAGAACATGGGGTGAGGGGGAGGGAGAGGGGATGGAGCTGGATGAAGCTCCCACTGTTGTACTGACTTTGGAGTAGATGCCATTCATTGCAGTGGCAGCCCCTTCCGTGACTAGTCATTTGAGTGCTGGTGGGACATTCCATGGTTTCACACCATCCGAGGTTGCAGGTCCCAAGTGGTGGGGTGCAGCGAGACACACCCAAGGCCCCACTGTCCCATGCTGCGGGTCCCAGTGGTGGGGTGCAGCGAGGCACACCCGTGGAGAGGAGGGGAAGGAGAGCTCAACCGTGCTCTCCTGAAGTGCAGGATCTAACAGATGTGGTTCAGATGATGTCATTGAGTGCGGAGAGCATTGACCTTACCCGATCACTCCTGGATGCCATCAGTGGGGTGAGTGATGAGGAAGCGAGACTGTCGGGAGAAGTAACAGCAATGACACAAGAAATGGGAACGATGTCCGGGACCACCAGTGAGGGAATCGTGACCATGAGGAAGGGAATGTCACAGGTAGTTGATGCACTATCAGTAACTATCAGGGAGGGAATGTCAGAGGTAGTGCAAACACTGTCACTGACCATGAGGGAGGGAATGTTGCAGGTCGTTGAGACACTATTAGGACGCATGAGGATGGCATGTTGGAGTTAGCTGCTGCAATAAGGGAACACACCGAGACCCCTGCGCCCATTGACAGAATCAACTGTCACTCCCACTCCAATCCCCACACCAGCCTCTGAAGAGCCCTAAGCCGGGCCCAGCAACTTGCCACCTGGGTCCTACAACTTTCTGCCTGCTGCCGATGCCTGCCCTCCTCTGCTGTCATGCTCCGGCCTCAGGCACTTACATGGCTTCCTTATCCTCGTCGTCCTCCTCCTGCTCGTCATCTGCATCTTCCACATCATTACCATCAGCCACTCTCACCGCAGGTGGGTCTTCCACTACCACGTGCTGCTGCCTCATGATGGCTAAGTTATGCAGCATGCAGCACACAACAGTGAACTGACTGACAATCTCAGGGGAGTACAGCAAGTAGCCTCTGGAATGGTTCAGGCATCAGAAACGCTGATTCAAGATGCCAATGGTCCTCTCTATGATGCTGCGCGTCGCAATGTGCGACATGTTGTATTCACAGTCAGCTTCCATCCGGGTTATATGTAGGGGAGTCATGAGCCAGGTGGTCAGGCCATACCCTTTGTCTCCCAGTAGCCAGCTCTGCCCTTCTGGCTGCTGCTGAAATATGGCAGATATAACGCTGTCGCGTAGGATGAGCGCATGATGGGTGCTCTCAGAGTATTTTGCATTGACTGACATGATATGATGCATGTTGTCACACACGAGCTGTACATTAATGGAGTGGAAGTCTTTTCTGTTCCTGTACATCTCAGAATCCTCCAATGTGCTCGCAAGATGATGTGGGTACAATCAATGCAGCCAAGTACCTTTGGGAAGCCAGCAATCCTGGAGAAGCCCACAGCCCTGACATGGATTGCTTGGGCAGTCATGGGGAACTTTATGAAATCATTCCTCCATGCATACAGTGCAGCTGTCACCTGGCGAATGCAGACATGTGTTGCATGTTGAGAGATGGCGCACACATTCCAAGTTGTAGCTTTAAACGAGCTGGAGGCATAGAATGAAAGTGTAGCTGTAACCTTCACTTCAATTGACAAAGCAGTCCTCCTGATACTTTTAAGTTGTAGGTCTGCTTTGACCAACTCACAGATCTCAGTTACAACTTCTTTGCAGAAATGCAACCTTCTGACACAGTCTGCATCACTCAGGTGTCTGTCTCGATATACCCAAGGTGCGTAAGGCCTCCTGCCCAGCACCCTATGGGCTCTGATGTTCCTGATGCGATGATGTCAAATCAATTGTCTCCTACGTAATACCATACGCAGAAGGCTCACGCAAGGTATGGCATTGTCAGTATTGCCCCCATACTTAAATTTAACCTTTGAAAGAAGCTTGAAATGGCAGGAAAGCAGGCAGGACAGGGTCGCAGTTCTCTCTCTCCCCAAGGTCTGTATGGATGGACCACACCCAAAGTCTTGTGACTTCTCCTCTGTTCACCCCCCCCCCCCTAACTAATTGCAGTCTTGTGACTTCTCTTCTCTCCCCGCCCCACTCATTGCAGTCTTCAGAAGCCTTCTGATCGGCATCTCGCTCCCCAGCCTCAGTGCAGAAGATTTCCGATCAGCACCTCGCTACCCGGACTCGAAGCCGTCTGACCGGCACCTCACTCTCTCTCTCTCCTCCTACTCCCCTGCCCCACGGCTTGTTTTCTAGCCAAGTCCCGAGCCCCTGTGTCTGGGCGCAGGACCGATTCTGCCGGCCAAAGCTACGACCCTCCAGTCCTGCTTCAAGACGTTTGGTGGTGGCGTGTGAGTGAGTTTAAAAAAAAAAGAAAACTTCTGAAATCCAACAAACTTACATTTACTGCGTTGACAGGTAAAAAAAAGTTGAACTTTATTATTGATTTTTACAGTGTTCTTGACTCCCTCCAAAATCTTCCATTAAAAGCAATGGCATCTTTCAGCGCCGATTCCTTAATGTGCGCTGGTTTTCTTAAGTGCCCAGAAGGTTTTTTGGGAGTGGCCAGATACGCCGACCTAGGAGGAAAAAATCTTGGCTAAACCGTGAAAAATTCTAAAAATCGACGTAAACATGAGGGAACTGGCCTAGAAAAATTGGGCCCAAGTTTCGGGCCGCGCGACCTGGACCCCCGTTTTTCGCGCCACAAAGTGCGCCTAAAAAAAACTCACCTATTCTCCGGCTCCCTGCATGTCCTCTGGAGCCGGGCGCAGCGCAGCATGAGCTGTGGGGGGCGGAGCCAGGTCCCTGCGCTGAAAACAGTGCGGGGACCTCTGCACAGGCGCGCTACAGTGGGCGCGCATGTGCAGTAGCTCCAGGCGCCCAAAACTGTGGAAGGGGCCTGAAGCACGCAGCCCCTAGCCCTGGCCGAATGGCCTCACTGGGGCTGCGTGGATAAGGCTCACCTCCCACCCAACCCGACTTGACTCCCGCTCCCGCTCCCCAGACCGGACCAGACCAGACCCCCGCTCTCCCCATTCTGCCCCGGCGACCCGACCTCCGCTCCCCCAACTCCTCCGCCCCCCCCCCCCCCGGCGATTCGACCTCCACTCCCTCCCCGGCGACCCGACCTCCCCCCACCCCCAGCGACCCGACCTCCGCTCCCCCCCCCCACCCCCGGCGACCCGACCTCAGCGACTCTCTCCCCCCCTTCCCCCCATGACCTCCGTAACTCTCTCTCTGTCTCACCCCCCCCCCCCCGATCTCCGGGACCCAAGACCCGACGCCACCTACCTGTAAATCCAGCCCGAAGTCTTGGGCCTGGCCGCTCAGCCTCCTTCTCTCCTCCCCTCTCCTTCCTCCCACCCCTCCCCTCCCCTACCCTCCCCCGCTCCTCCCCTCTCCTCCCCCCTCCCCTCCCCTCCTCCCCTCTCCTCCCCCTCCTCCCCTCTCCTTCTTTCCTTCCTCCCTCCCTCCCTCCCTCCCTCTTTCCCCTCTCCTTCCCCTCTCCTTCCCTCCCTCCCCTCTCCTTCCTCCCTCCCTCCCCTCTCCTCCCTCCCCCCTCCCTCTCCCCCCTCCCCTCCCTCTCCCTGCTCCCTCTCCCCTCCCCTCTCTCCCCTCCTCCCTCTCTCCCCTCCCTCCTCCCTCCCTCTCTCCCCTCCCTCCTCTCTCTCCCCCCTCCCTCTCCCTTCCCCGCTCCCTCTCTCCTCCCTGCTCCCTCTCCCCCTCTCTCCCCTCCCCTCCCCGCTCCCTTCCCCCCCTCTCCCTCCCCCTCTCTCCCCTCCTCCCCCTCTCCCCTCCCTCCTCCTCCTCCTCTCCCTCCCCCCTTCTCCTCCCTCCTCCCCCCTTCTCCTCCCTCCCCCCTCTCCTCCCTCCCTCTTCTCTTCCTCCCATTTCTCTCCCCCCTTCTCTCAACCCCTTCTCCTCTTCTTCCCCCTCCACCCCTCCCCCCACCCCCCTCTACCTCCCTCCTCCTCCGCCCACCCCTCTCTACCGCCCTCCTCCTTCCTCCCCCTCTCCCCCTCCCACAGCTCCCTCCCCTCGCTGTCAGAAACACAGACACTGACAGACAGAGCGTGAGAGACATACACACAGACAGGCAGAGAGATAGAGACACTGACAGAGACACACTGGGGGGGCCGTCCCAGCACGCTGTTGGAGGACTCCCGGTGCTGCAGTCAGTAAGTAGAAAATGTTTTATTTATTGATTTTTTAATTTTTTTAATTTTTTATTAATTTTTTTGATTGATTTATTGGTTGATTTATTGATGTATTTGTCATTTATTATTGATGATGGCTCTTTATTTGTAAAACTGAAGTGTTTAATGTTTGTAAACTTCCCTTTAAACCGCCCCCCCATTCCCTACGACTGATTTGTAACCTACGCCTGATTTTCTAAGTGTAGACAAGGTTTTTCTGAGCATACAAAAATCTACACTTACTCCATTCTAAGTTAGTTTGGTGTATGTTTTCACTGCCTAAACTTTCAAAACGGGCGTAAGTGGCCGGACACGCCCCCTTTTGAAAAGAAAAATCTGTTCCAAACTGAAACTGTTCTAACTGACTAGAACTGGAGCAAACTAAATGCCGAGAATTGCAATTTCTAAGATACTCCATTCTAAACCAGTTGCTCCAAAAAAACAGGAGCAAATCAGGCAGAAACTTGGCCCCATTGTAACTAGGTCAGTTACGCTGTCACAGATCGCAGGGGGAAATTTGGAAAAAAGAAATACGCCAAGGTAAAACGGCGCGCAACAAAAAAACGCCGCAAATGACTGGGGAAAATTGAGCCCATAGAGTCAGAACCTTGAGACAATTCTTCGGAGTAATTGCATGCAATGTGTTTGCTTATATAACAAAACCTCCAAGAAAGATGTTTGTCAGAGTGAAGCATTCAATAATTACTCTTGGAAGTTAAAGTATTGGCCTGTAAGCAAAGGGACTAGTGCAAAATAGGTAGCAAATGCACTTGTGTTTCTACAGCACACTAATTAAAAAGAACATAGGCACTCGCAAATCTCTGGTTCTCTTCCATTTCATTAACACCAGTAATTATTCTCTCAGAGATATGTTTTGTTCTTTTGACGAATAAAGAGTTTATTTTCATTATTATGTATAAAATAACCATTTTGTTTTCATCTGTTTTGTGCATTCCGAATCCAATTAATTTAAGTGGTTTAAAATCAGGCAATGTGGATATACCTACAATGCACATCACATGTGATCAGGAGATCCAAGAGCTAATAGATCGCAAGGGCAGGGTCTTAAACAACAACCCAACTCAGGAGCAGCAAAGCAGCATTACAGACAGCTCAAGGCTGAGGGCCAACAAAAAACCTGGGACCTAAAGAACAGGTGGTGGATATGGTAGCTGGCTGACAGCCATGATGTGTGAGGATTCTTCATCACAGTCAAGGCCACCTATGGTCCAAACACCCAAGGCCCCACCCCACTGCTGGCCAAGAACGAGGAAACACTCATCAAGGACACCGAGGCAGTCAGGGCCCGCTGGAAGGAGCACTTCGAAGATCTCCTCAATCGAGACTCGACCTTTGACTTGAGTGTTCTCGACTCCATCCCGCAGCATGTGACCCGCCACCACCTCAGTAAAACCCCAACACTGCACGAGGTAGAAAAAGCCATAAGACAGCTTAAGAACAACAAGGCTATGCATGTGGATGGAATCCCTGCTGAGACACTGAAGTATGGCAGAGAGGCACTACTGGTGCGAATACATGACCTCATCTCTTTCTTGTGGAGAGAGGAGAGTGTGCCGGGAGATCTCAGAGATGCAGTGATCGTGACCATCTTTAAAAAAGGGGATAAGTCCGACTGTGGCAACTACAGAGGAATCTCCCTGTTATCAGCCACTGGGAAAGTCGTTGCTAGAGTCCTCCTCAATCATCTTCTCCCTGTGGCCGAGGAACTCCTCCCGGAGTTACAGTGCGGATTTCATCCCCTACAGGGCACAGAGGACATGATTTTTGCAGCGCGACAGCTGCAAGAAAAATGCAGGAAACAGTAGCAGCCCTTATACATGGCCTTCCTCAACCTTACAAAAGCCTTTGACACTGTCAACCGCAAGAGTCTATGGAGCGTCCTCTTCCATTTTGGATGCCCCCAAAAGTTCGTCACTATCCTCCGCCTGTTCCAGGACGACATGCAGGCCATGATCCTTACCAACAGATCTATTACAGACCCTATTGTGTTCCTAACACAGATGAGACTGCACAAAGGGGGGTTAAAGTAACAGTGACCTCAGTCTTTAATAAGATACTCCGGAGTGAGGAACAGGCCTAAGCGGCCGGCTTATATACAGTGCTCCCAAGGGATGCTGGGATCCCTTGGGACTTCAAGGGATGAGCTCCCTGGTGGCGAAACATGGCAGTGCATGCTTTACAGATACACAACATCACTCCCCCCGCCAAAGTCAAAGTGAAAACTATTTACAAGGTGAGGCGGTCGGGAGCCATTCTTTCCCTGGTGGACCGCCTCAGTACAAATGTCTGTTCTGGTGTGTTGGCTGTGCCCTCATTGGGCTGGCGTATTGTTGGCCCTGCAGAGCTGCTAGGTGAGCCTGGCCTTGCTGGGCTGTTGGACGTGATGGGTTCGATTTCCTGGTCCGGCGTGGTGTCGTTGATCCTTTGAGCTCAAAAAAGGTGGTGTCTGCTGTGGATTGTTCACGGCAGTCTGTGAACCGCAGCCTCGTTTGGTCCAGGTGCTTTCAGCAAATTTGTCCATTGTCTAGTTTGACTACAAACACCCTATTCCCTTCTTTAGCTATCACTGTGCCCGCGATCCACTTGGGACCATATCCATAGTTTCGCACATACACAGAGTCATTCAGATCAATTTCCCGTGACACAGTGGCGCGACCATCGTTTACATTTTGTTGCTGCTGCCTGCTCTCTACCTGATCATGCAGGTTGGGGTGAACCAGCGAGAGCCTGGTTTTTAGTGTCCTTTTCATGAGCAGCTCAGTCCGGGGCACCTACCTGTGAGCGAGTGGGGTCTCGTGCGGGAGCTGAGCAATACTCAGGGCAGGTGGGTTTGGAGTGAGCCTTCCGTGACTCGTTTAAGGCTCTGTTTGATGGTTTGTACTGTCCGCTCTGCCTTCCCATTGGAGACTGGTTTAAACGGGGCCGAGGTGACATGTTTGATCCCATTGCGGGCCATGAATTCTTTAAATTCGGCACTGGTGAAACATGGCCCGTTGACACTGACCAGTATGTCAGGCAGGCCGTGAGTGGCAAACGTGGCCCTCAGGCTTTCAATGGTGGTGGTGGCAGTGCTTCCCGATATTATTTCACATTCAATCTATTTTGAAAAAGCATCTACCACCACCAGGAACATTTTACCGAGAAACGGGCCCGCATAGTCGACATGGATCTTCGACCATGGTCTGGAGGGCCAGGACCACAAACTTAGTGGTGCCTCACTGGGAGCGTTGCTCAACTGCGCACATACACTGCATTGCTGTACACAGGACTCTAAGTCAGGATCGATACCGGGCCACCACACGTGGCTTTCGTTTTCATCATTACTATACCTGGGTATGTGCTGTGGAGATCCGAGATGAACGTCTCCCTGCCCTTTTTGGGAGCACTACGCAGTTATCCCACAACAGGCAGTCTGCCTGAATAGACAGCTCGTCCTTTCGCTGCTGGAACGGCTTGATTGGCTCTTGCATTTCAATGGGCATGCTGGCCCAGCTCCCATGCAGTACACAGTTTTTTACTAGGGACAGCAGAGGATCTTGGCTGGTCCAAGTCCTAATCTGGCGGGCCGTGACAGGTGATTTATCATTTTCAAACGCTTCCATGACCATCAACAAGTCTGCGGTCTGTGCCACCATCAACAAGTTTGCAGGCTGCGCCATTTCCATCCCCATGGTGGGCAATGGTAGCCGAATGAGAGCATCTGCATAGTTCTCGGTCGCTGGCCTGTGGCGGATGGTATAGTTATACGCTGATAGCGCGAGTGCCCAACTTTGTATGTGGGCTGAGGCATTAGTATTTATCCCCTTGATTTCAACGATCAGGGATAAGAGGGACTTGTGATCGGTTTCCAGCTCAAATTTGAGGCCAAATAAGTACTGATGCATTTTCTTTACCCCGAACACACATGCTAATGCCTCTTTCTCAATCATTCTGTCGGCCCTCTCGGCCTTAGACAAGCTTCTGGAAGCATAGGCGACAGGTTGCAACTTCCCCGCAATGTTAGCATGTTGTAATACACACCCGACTCCATACGACAACGCATCACATGCTAGCACAAGTCTTTTACACGGATTATACAATACAAGCAGCTTGTTGGAGCATAAAATGTTTCTGGCTTTCTCAAAAGCAATTACTTGTTTTTTTCCCCATACCCAGTTCTCACCTTTGCGCAATAACACATGTAGGGGCTCTAAGAGGGTGCTTAATCCCGGTAGGAAGTTACCAAAATAGTTGAGGAGTCCCAGGAACGACCGCAGCTCCATGACATTCTGTGGCCTGGGTGCGTTCCTGATAGCCTCTGTCTTGGCGTCTGTGGGCCGAATGCCGTCCGCCGCAATCTTTCTCCCCAAAAACTCCACTTCTTTGCCATGAAAACGCATTTTGACCTCTTCAACCGCAGCCCTACGCAATCCAGTTGCTGGAGGACCTCCTCCAGGTGCTCGGCGATGTCCCAACCTATAACCAATATGTCGTCCTGAAAGACCACCGTGTGTGGTACCGACTTGAGTAGGCTCTCCATGTTTCTCTGGAAGATTGCTGCAGCCGACCGAATTCCAAACGGGCATCTGTTGTAGATGAACAGTCTCTTGTGCATGTTGATGCAGGTGAGGCCCTTTGAAGACTCCTCCAGCTCCTGTGTCATGTAGGCTGAAGTCAGTTCGAGCTTGGTGAATGTCTTGCCTCCTGCCAGTGTCGCAAATAGGTCGTCTGCCTTAGGTAGCGGGTATTGGTCCTGTAGCGAGAAATGATTAATAGTTACTTTATAATTGCCGCAAATCCTGACCGTGCCATCACATTTGAGTACTGGAACAATCGGGCTGGCCCACTCGCTGAATTCCACTGGGGAGATGATGCCCTCGCGTTGCAGCCTGTCCAGTTCGATTTCCACTCTCTCCCTCATCATGTGAGGTACCGCTCGCGTCTTATGGTGAATGGGTCGTGCCTCTGGGACCAAGTAGATCCGCACCTTTGCCCCGGAAAAGTTTCCAATGCCTTGCTCAAAAAGGGAAGGAAATTTGTTTAAGAACCTGGGTACATGAGGTCTCATCGACATGTGATAGCGCTCGGATGTCATCCCAGTTCCAGCAGATTTTGCCCAGCCAGCTCCTTCCAAGCAGTGTGGGGCCATCGCCCGGGACAATCCAGAGTGGCAGTTGGTGCACCGTGCCCTCGTAGGTGACCTTGACCATGGCGCTGCCCAGGACAGTGATAAGCTCTTTGGTGTACGTTCTCAGTTTCGTGTGGATGGGGCTCACGGCTGGTCTGAATGCCTTGTTGCACCACAGTCTCTCAAACATCTTTTTACTCATGATGGATTGGCTAGCGCCAGTGTCCAGTTCCATGGCTACGGGTAAGCCATTCAATTTTATGCTTAGCATTATAGGTGGACATTTCGTCGAAAATGTGTGCACCCCGTGTACTTCAGCATCTGCCTCCTCTTTCTGAGGCTCGAAATTGCTTTGATCCACCATGGATCGATCTTCCTCTGCCACGTGGTGGTTAGCAGGTTTTGCAGAGATTGCAGCTCATTTGCAAGCTCGTTGGAGGTGCCCCATTGTTCCACAGCTCTTGCAAACATACCCTTTGATGCGAAATGAATAGGCTGAATGGAAGCCTCCACAACACCAACAAGGTGTGAATTGCCCTGCATTCATCCTTTGTTGGGGACACTGAGTCATCTGGGTCACCTGAGGCCTGCTGGCAGTTGCAGACTCATGGTTTCTGCCCTGTACATATCTGCTCGCCAGTTAATTTACGTGCTGAGAGATTTGTTTGGTGTTATCACTGGTGGACATAAACGCCTGTGCTATCGCAATGTCCTTACTGAGAGTCGGTGTCTCTACAGTCAAAAGTTTCTGTAGGATGGTCTCGTGGCCAATGCCCAGTACAAAAAAGTCTCTGAGCATTTGCTCCAGGTAGCCATCAAACTCACATTGTCCTGCAAGTCATCTTAGCTCAGCGATGTAGCTCGCCACTTCCTGACCTTCAGATCGCTGGCACGTGTAGAACCGTTACCTCGCCATCAGCACGCTCTCCCTCGGGTTAAGATGCTCCCGAACCAGTGTACACAGCTCCTCATATGACTTATCTGTGGGTTTCACCAGAGCCAGAAGATTCTTCATGAGGCTGTAGGTCGGTGCCCCACAGACTGTGAGGAGGACCGCTCACCTTTTTGCAGCGCTTCCTTCTCCGTCCAGCTCGTTGGCTACAAAGTACTGGTCTAGCCATTCGACATAGGCTTTCCAGTCTTAACCCTCCGAGAACTTCTCCAAGATGCCCACAGTTTGCTGCATCTTTGCGTTGGATTCGTATTCTCGTCGCCAGTTATTGTGTTCCTAATACAGATGAGGCTGCACACAGGGAAGTTAAATTGACAGTGACCTCAGTCTTTAATAAGACACTCCAGAGTGAGGAACAGGCCTTAGGGGCCGGCTTATATACAGTGCTCCCAAGGGATGCTGGGATCCCTTGGGACTTCAGGGGATGAGCTCCCTGGTGGTGGAACATAGGAGTGCATGTTTTACAGATCCACAACAGACCCAATCCACATCCGGACCGGGGTCAAACAGGGCTGCGTCATCGCCCCAACCCTCTTCTCAATCTTCCTTGCTGCCATGCTCCACCTCGCAGTCAACAAGCTCCTCGCTGGAGTGGAACTAAACTACAGAACCAGTGGGAATCTGTTCAACCGTTGCCATCTCTATGCCAAGTCCAAGAGAACCCCAACCTCTTTCGTCGAGCTACAATATGCGGATGACGCCTGCATCTGCGCACATACAGAGACTAAACTCCAGGACATACTCGACGTATTTACTGAGACATACGAATGCATGGGCCTTACGCTAAACATCCGTAAGACAAAGGTCCTCCACCAGCCTGTCCTTGCCGTGCAGCACTGCCCCCCTCAGTCATCAAGATCCACGGTGCAGCCCTGGACAATGTGGACCATTTCCCATAGCTTGGGAGCCTCTTATCACCAAGAGCAGACATTGAAGACGAGATTCAACACCGCCTCCAGTGCGCCAGTGCAGCCTTCGGCCACCTGAGGAAAAGAGTATTTGAAGATCAGGCCCTCAAAACTGTCACCAAGCTCAGGGTCTACAGGGTTGTAGTTATACCTGCCCTCCTATATGGCTCAGAGACATGGACCATGTACAGTAGACACCTCAAGTCGTTGGAGAAATACCACCAACAATGCCTCCGCAAGATTCTACCAATCCCCTGGGAGGACAGACACACCAACATTAGCGTCCTCGACCAGGCCAACATCCCTAGCATTGAAGCATTGACCACACTTGATCAGCTCCGCTGTGCATGTCGCATGCCAGACACGAGACTCACAAAGCAAGCACTCTACACGGAACTCCTTCACGGCAAACTAGCCAAAGGAGGGCAGAGAAAACATTACAGGGACACTCTGAAAGCCTCCCTGAAAAAGTGAAACATCCCCACTGACACCTTGGAGTCCCTGGCCAAAGACTGCCCTAAGTGGAGGAAGTGCATCCGGGAGGGCGCCGAGCACCTCGAGTCTCATCGCCACGAGCATTCAGAAATCAAGCGCAGACAGCTGAAAGAGCGTGTGGCAAATCTGTCCCACCCACCCTTTCCCTCAACGACTATCTTTCCCACCTGTGACAGGGACTGTGGTTCTCATATTGGACTGTTTAGCCATCTAAGGACTCATTTTTTAAGAGTGGAAGCAAGTCTTCCTCGATTCCGAGGGACTGCCTAAGACGATGAAAGGTTTTTTTTTATTATGTAGAAAATAACCATTTTGTTTTCATTTGTTTTGTGCATTCTGAATCCAGTTAATTTAAAATCAGGCAATGTGGATATACCTGCAATGCACATCACACTTCTTTAGCATCTCAATTGCCAGTTAAACCGTATAAATTATGAATCATTTGTCGATCCAGCTATGAAGTGTAGAAATCTCAGTGAATATCGCGCAAAGAATTTATAAAGCGTGATTTAAGGATTACAACATACAGGTCCTCAATGATTGCATTCTTATGGAATGAACTGACCTCTTGGGTTCAGGGATATAGCCAAGGAACATGCTCTAGACTCAGAAACTTCATTGACCAGCTCAATTCAAGATCAACCTTTTCTAGGACCTGGGAGGGATTGATCTTGGTTGACCTAGTTTGTACAAAAGAAGTTTTATGACTTTTAAAAGAAGAATATAAGGTAAAAAGTAATGCTTGTAACTGACTTTTACACTACTGTTGCTCACATAATTTTGACATTAACCTTTACCTACAGAGATAATCCACATGGGCTTACTACAAGGAAACTGGGATTGTATAGTTTTCAGAAAAACTTCTATAAGTATAAATCTCATTGGAGTTACTTTTTTAAAAAGAAAATTATGATACGTACAAAAATAAAGGCCCTGAAATTCCGGCCTCCCTAGGTCCGTACGGAGTTCCTACGGTCCCGGGAAGGCATCGGAAATGCTGGTTTCCAGCGCGCAATGCGCATGCGCTGGAAACCGACATTTCAGATCTGTCAAGTTTCTGGCTTGATAGATGGCCGCATTTCGAGAACGAGGACACTTGTAAGTGAAAATTTCTGACATTTACACTTACAAATGTCCTCAAAAATCTTGCGCCTGAAAATGCAGGAGCATAGCCTAATTTTACGGCACAAGTGTTTTAAAAAACACAAAAATATATAAAAATAAAGTCATTAAAACATATTTTATCATTAAAAACCCTCCCCACAATGGTAAGTTCATTTAAAAAAACTTTTTCAAAAATCGGGAAATTATTTTTTTTAAAACGTTAATAATTTTAATTTAAATGAATGTAGTGTAATTATTTTCTATTTTTTATTAGTGTTTTGGGTGTTTGGGGCTGTGTTTTGGGTGTTTTGGGCTCTATCACAATCATAGTAATAGGAGTTTAGGACCCTGCAGAACTCCTATTACTATGTTACCTTACCTGATTGGCTGCCCAGAACCATGTGAGTCCAGCTCGAGGCCTGCGCACGTGTCACCGTGCACGCTCTGCGAATCGCAGTCGAAGGAGGCCACAGCATCGAAAGGGTCCAATGTGGGCACCAGCTTAAGGTAAGTGCGTATTTTTTCTCCAAAATGCCCGCGGGAGGGCCAAACTGGAATATCAGAGCCAAAATGTGTTCTCTCTTACATGAAAAAAAGAACTTTGGCACCAAAAGCTTGTTTTTCATTCTTTTGTGCATGAAAGTACTGGCTATTTAGGGAAAGAATCCCGACTATGGCGTTAGTTATTTTGTACCCTTAGTGAAATTCCTTTTGGTTGTAAACATCTGGGAGGTTTTCATTTTCCAGCCAGAATCTCATTTGTTTAAGGTTATCCCAAAACATAACATTGTTTATTCAATCTTTATCAGCAATGTCAGAACAGTCCTTTATACTGGAAGCCAATGCATTCCATGGAATCAGTATCTGGATTAGCTCCAGATCACTTGGGAATGCATTTTTATTTTTATCTAATCCTGTCGAATTTTGTTGGCTATCACCTCCTAAATAAATGCGTAGCTCCTAATCCATTTACAATTATATGGATTATGTAGTACCGAAAAATGTGGAACCCTAATTGGTTACTCCAGTAAGTGGAGCCCATCGGCTTTCACAAAATGATAAATTGGACTCGATAGAAAAGTGCCTTAGATTAGGATTATCATGAATAGAAAGAAAGATTTGCATTTATATAGCAACTTTCATGACCACCGGACATCCCAAAGTGCTACTCAGCCAATTAAGTACTTTTTGAAGTATAGTCACTGTTGTAATGTATGAAATGCGGCAGCCAATTTGCACACAGCAAGCTCCCATAAACAGCAATGTAATTATTATGTTCCGAACACAGATGAGACTGCACACAGGGAGGTTAAAGTAACAGTGACCTCAGTCTTTATTAAGACACTCCAGAGTGAGTAACAGGCCTTAGGGGCTGGCTTATATACAGTGCTACCAAGGGATGCTGGGATCCCTTGGGACTTCAGGGGATGCGCTCCCTGGTGGCGGAACATGGGAGTGCATGCTTTACAGATACACAACATCACTCCCCCCCCAAAGTCAAAGTGAAAACTATTTACAAGGTGAGGTGGTCGGGAGCCATTCTTCCCCTGGTGGACCGCCTCGGTATAAATGTCTGTTCTGATGTGTTGGCTGTGCCCTTGCTGGGCTGGCGTGTTATTGGCCCTGCAGGGCTGCTGGGGGAGCTTGGCCTTGCTGGGCTGTTGGGAGTGATGGGTTCGATTTCCTGGTCCGGCGTGATGTCGTTGATCCTTTGGGTGTGTGTTGTGGGCTCGAAAAAGATGGTGTCTGCTGTGGGTTGTTCAGGCCAGTCTGTGAACCGCAGCCTCGTTTGGTCCAGGTGCTTTCAGCAAAGGTGTCCATTGTCTAGTTTGACGACAAACACCCTATTCCCTTCTTTAGCTATCACCGTGCCCGTGATCCACTTGGGACCATGTCCATAGTTTAGCACATACACAGGGTCATTCAGATCAATTTCCCGTGACACAGTGGCACGACAATCGTTTATATTTTGTTGCTACCGCCTGCTCTCTACCTGATCATGCAGGTTGGGTTGAACCAGCGAGAGCCTGGTTTTAAGTGTCCTTTTCATGAGTAGCTCACCCCTGTGAGCGAGCGAGATGAACATCTCCCTGCCCTTTTTGGGTAGTACTACGCGGTTATTCCACAACAGGCAGTCTGCCTGAATGGACAACTCGTCCTTTCGCTGCTGGAACGGCTTGATTAGCTCTTGCATTTCAATGGGGCTGCTGGCCCAGCTCCCATGCAGCACACAGTTTTTTACTAGGGACAGCAGAGGATCTTGGCTGGTCCAAGTCCTAATCTGGCGGGCCGTGACAGGTGATTTATCATTTTCAAACACTTCCATGACCATCAACAAGTCTGCGGGCTGTGCCACCATCAACAAGTTTGCCCTGTGGTGGGCAATGGTAGCCGACTGAGAGCATCCGAACAGTTCTCGGTGCCTGGCCTGTGGTGGATGGTATAGTTATACGCTGATAATGCGAGTGTCCACCTTTGTATGTGGGCTGAGGCATTAGTATTTATCCCCTTGTTTTCAGCGAACAGGTATATGAGGGACTTGTGATCGGATTCCAGCTCAAAATTGAGGCCAAACAGGTACTGATGCATTTTCTTTACCCCGAATACACACGCTAATGCCTCTTTCTCAATCATGCTGTCGACCCTCTCGGCCTTAGACAAGCTCCTGGAAGTATAGGCGACAGGTTGCAACTTCCCCGCAATGTTAGCATGTTGTAATACACACCCGACTCCGTACGACAACGCATCACATGCTAGCACGAGTCTTTTACACGGGTTATATAATACAAGCAGCTTGCTGGAGCATAAAATGATTCTGGCTTTCTCAAAAGCAATTACTTTGTTTTTTCCCCATACCCAGTTCTCACCTTTGCGCAATAACACATGTAGGGGCTCTAAGAGGGTGCTTATCCCCGGTAGGAAGTTACCAAAATAGTTGAGGAGTCCCAGGAGCGACCGCAGCTCCATGACATTCTGAGGCCTGTGTGCGTTCCTGATAGCCTCTGTCTTGGCGTCTGTGGGCCGAATGCCGTCCGCCGCGATCTTTCTCCCCAAAAACTCAATTTCTGTTGCCATGAAGACGCATTTTGACCTCTTTAGCCGCAGCCCTACGCGATCCAGTCGCTGGAGGACCTCCTCCAGGTTTTGTAGGTGCTCAACGGTGTCCCGACCCGTGACCAATATGTCGTCCTGAAAAACCAGCATGCGTGGTACCGACTTGAGTAGGCTCCCCATGTTTCTCTGGAAGATCGCTGCAGCCGACTGAATTCCAAACAGGCATCTGTTGTAGATGAACAGTACCTTGTGCGTGTTGTTGCAGGTGAGGCCCTTCGAAGACTCCTCCAGCTCCTGTGTCATGTAGATGGAAGTCAGGTCGAGCTTGCCTCCTGCCAGCGTCGCAAATAGATCGTCTGCCTTAGGTAGCGGGTATTGATCCTGTAGCAAGAAATGATTAATAGTTACTTTATAATCGCCGCAAATCCTGAAGGAGCCATCACTTTTGAGTACTGGAACAATCGGGCTGGCCCACTCACTGAATTGCACTGGAGAGATGATATGGCCTCACATTGCAGCCTGTCCAGCTCGATTCCCACTCTCTCCCTCATCATGTGAAGTACCACTCGCGCCTTGTGGTGAATGGGTCGTGCCTCTGGGACCAAGTGGATCCGCACCTTCGCCCCGGAAAAATTTCCAATGCCTGGCTCACAAAGGGAAGTAAATTTGTTAAGAACCTGGGTACATGAGGCCTCATCGACATGTGATAGCGCTCGGATGTCATCCCAGTTCCAGCAGATTTTGCCCAGCCAGCTCCTTCCAAGCAGTGTGGGGCCATCGCCCGGGACAATCCAGAGTGGCAGTTTGTGCACCGTGCCCTCGTAGGTGACCTTGACCATGGAGCTGCCCAGGACAGTGATAAGCTCTTTGGTATACGTTCTCAGTTTTGTATGGATGGGGCTCACGGCTGGTCTGAGTGCCTTGTTGAACCACAGTCTCTCAAACATCTTTTTACTCATGATGGATTGGCTAGCGCCAGTGTTCAGTTCCATGGCTACGGGTAAGCCATTCAATTTTACGTTTAGCATTATAGGTGGACATTTCGTCGAAATTGTGTGCACCCCATGTACTTCAGCATCTGCCTCCTCTTTCTGAGGCTCGAAATTGCTTTGATCCACCATGGACCGATCTTCCTCTGCCACATGGTGGTTAGCAGGTTTTGCAGAGCTTGCAGCTCATCTGCAAGCTCATTGGAGGTGCCCCATTGTTCCACAGCTCTTGCAAACATACCCTTTGAAGCGGCATGAATAGGCTGAATGGAAGCCTCCACTACGCCAACAAAGTGTGAATTACTTTGCATTCATCCTTTTTTGCGGACTCTGTGTCATCTGGGTCACCTGAGGCTTGCTGGCAGTTGCAGACTCGTGGTTTCTGGCCTGTACATTTCTGCTCACAAACGCAGTTCCAGTTAATTTATGAACATTGCTAGCACTTGTGTGCTGAGAGATTTGTTTGGTGTTATCACTGGTGGACATAAACGCTTGTGCTATCGCAATGGTCTTACTGAGTGTCGGTATCTCTACAGTCAAAAGTTTTCGTAGGATGGTCTCATGGCCAATGCCCAGTACAAAAACGTCTCTGAGCATTTGCTCCAGGTAGCCATCAAACTCACATTGTCCTGCAAGTTGCCTCATCTCAGCGATGTAGCTCGCCACTTATAGAAAGATAGAAACATAGAAAATTGGTGCAGGAGTCGGCCATTTGGCCCTTCGAGCCTGCACCACCATTCAATAAGATCATTGCTGACCATTCACCTCAGTAACCCTTTCCTGCTTTCTCTCCATACCCCTTGATCCCTTTAGCCGTAAGGGCCATATCCAACTCCCTCTTCAATATATCCAATGACAACATAAGAACATAAGAAATAGGAGCAGGAGCAGGAGCAGGCCATCTGGCCCCTTCCCTGTCTGCTCCCCACAAACCTACACTCCCTTATCATTCTGTCTATCTCCGACTGATCCAGCCTCCACAGCTCTCTGGGGCACTGAATTCCACACAGATGTACGACCATATGTAGTACCATATGATGCATTAATCTGTAACGGCTCTTGGTCACATTTATTGTAGTAGTGCTTCTCCTCCTACGTATGCCAGCGCAGCGCAACATTCATGTGTACCCTTCTGTTCGAATAAGCTCAAAAAGCTCAATTGTGTTTTGCAGGTCGCCCAGCACCAGAGACGCAAAGGGAGGCCACACCCTCTTCTGCCCCTCACCTGCAACAGCGCCAGCACCACTGGAGGTGCTCATCATCAAGGGTGGTGAGGAGGAGGAGGAGGAGGATGAGACCACCGAGCCAGAGGTGGAAACAGAGGAGGTTGCCCCTTGCAAACCTCTGACAGTTGTACCTACAGCCACTTTGTCGTCTTCGACAGAAACATAGAAACATAGAAAAGTAGAAAATAGGTGCAGGAGTAGGCCATTCGGCCCATCGAGCCTGCACCACCATTCAATAAGATCATGGCTGATCATTCCTTCAGTACCCCTTTCCTGCTTTCTCTCCATACCCCTTGATCCCTTTAGCCGTAAGGGCCATATCTAACTCCCTCTTGAATATATCCAATGAACTGGCATCAACAACTCTCTGCGGCAGGGAATTCCATAGGTTAACAACTCTCTGAGTGAAGACGTTTCTCCTCATCTCAGTCCTAAATGGCCTACTCCGTATCCTTAGACTGTGTCCTCTGGTTCTGGACTTCCCCAACATCGGGAACATTCTTCCCGCATCTAACCTGTCCAGTCCCGTCAGAATCTTATACGTTTCTATGAGATCCCCTCTCATCCTTCTAAACTCCAGTGAATAAAGGCCCAGTTGATCCAGTCTCTCCTCATATGTCAGTCCAGCCATCCCTGGAATCAGTCTGGTGAACCTTCGCTGCACACCTTCAATAGCAAGAACGTCCTTCCTCAGATTAGGAGACCAAAACTGAATACAATATTCCAGGTGAGGCCTCACCAAGGCCCTGTACAATTGCAGTAAGACCTCCCTGCTCCTATACTCAAATCCCCTAGCTATGAAGGCCAACATACCATTTGCCTTCTTCACTGCCTGCTGTACCTGCATGCCAACTTTCAATGACTGATGAGCCATGACACCCAGGTCCCGTTGCCGCCATTCAGATAATATTCTGCCTTTGTGTTTTTGCCACCAAAGTGGATAACCTCACATTTATCCACATTATACTGCATCTGCCATGCATTTGCCCACTCACCTAACCTGTCCAAATCACCCTGCAGCCTCTTAGCATCCTCCTCACAGCTCACACCACCACCCAGTTTAGTGTCATCTGCAAACTTGGAGATATTACATTCCAATCCTTCATCCAAATCATTAATGTATATTGCAAAGAGCTGGGGTCCCAGCACTGAGCCCTGCGGCACTCCACTAGTCACTGCCTCCCATTCCAAAAAGGACCCGCTTATCCCAACCCTCTGCTTCCTGTCTGCCAACCAATTCTCTATCAATGCCAGTACATTGCCCCCAATACCATGTGCTTTGATTTTGTACACCAATCTCTTATCTGGGACCTTGTCAAAAGCCTTTTGAAAGTCCAAATACACCACACCCACTGGTTCTCCCTTGTCCACTCTACGGGCCCAAGTTTCGGGTCGCACCTAAAACGGCGCAGCCAGGACCTGGACGCCCGTTTTTCGCGCCAGAAAGTGCACCTAAAAAAAACTTACCTATTCTCCGGCTCCCTGGAGGCCCTCTGGAGCTGGGCGCGGCGCAGCACGAGCTGCAGGGGGCGGAGCCAGGTCCCTGCGCTGAAAACAGTGCCGGGACCTGTGCACATGCGCGCTACAGTGGGCGCGCATATGCAGTAGCTCCAGGCGACCAAAACTATGTGGGAGGGGCCCGAAGCACACAGCCCCTAGCCCTGGCTGAATGGTCTCACTGGGGCTGCGTGCATAAGGCTCCTCCCACCCGACCAGACCCGACCCGACCCGACCCCTGCCCTCAACCGCACCCCCCCCCGGACCTCCGCGACTCTCTTCCCCCACCCCCCCCGGACCTCCGCGGCTCTCCCCTCCTCCCCCCGGATCTCCGTGACTCTTCCCCCCCCCCCCCAGACCTCCGCAACTCTCCCTCCCCCCCCCCGGACCTCCGCGACTCTCCCCCCCCCCCCCACCACCGGACCTCCGTGACCCCCCCCCCCGAGACCCGACGCCACCTAGCTGTAAATCCAGCCCGAGGTCTTGGGCCCGGCCATTCAGCCTCCTTCTCTCCCTTCCCCCCACCCTCCCTCTCCTTTCCTCCCTCCCTCCTCTCTCCTTCCCACCCTCTCACCTTCCCTCTCTCCTTCCCTCCCTCCCTTGCTCTCTCCTTCCCTCTCTCCCTCCATCTCTCCTTCCCTCCCTCCCTCATCTCTCCTTCCCTCCCTCCCTCCTTCCCTCCTCTCTCCCTCCCTCCCTCCCTCCTCTCTCCTTCCCTCCCTCCTCTCTCCTTCCCTCCCTCCTCTCTCCTTCCCTCCCTCCCTCCTCTCTCCTTCCCTCCCTCCTCCCTCCTCTCTCCTCTCTCCCTCCCTCCCTCCTATCTCCTTCCCTCCCTCCTCTCTCCTTCACTCCCTCCTCTCTCCCTTCTCCCCCCCCACCCTCCTTCTCCCCCCCCCACCCCCCTTCTCCCCCTCCCCTCGCTGTCAGAAACACAGACACTGACAGACAGAGATTGAGAGACACACACACACAGACAAACAGAGAGATAGAGACACTGACAGAGACACACTGGGGGGGGGGGGGGGGGGTGCGGGGGGCATCCCAGCACGCTGTTGGAGGACTCCCGGTGCTGCAGTCGGTAAGTAGAAAATGTTTTATTTATTGATTTTTAATTTATTTTTTATTTTTTATTAATTTTTTTTGATTGATTTATTGGTTGATTTATTGATGTATTTCTCATTTATTATTGATGATGGCTCTTTATTTGTAAAACTGAAGTGTTTAATGTTTGTAAACTTCCCTTTAAACCCGCCCCCATTCCCTACGCCTAATTTGTAACCTACGCCTGATTTTCTAAAGTGCAGACAAGGTTTTTTCAAACGTACAAAAATCTTCACTTACTCCATTCTAAGTTAGTTTGGAGTAAGTTTTCACTGCCTAAACTTTGAAAACAGGCGTAAGTGGCCGGACACGCCCCCTTTTGAAAAAAAAATTCTGTTCCAAAGTGAAACTGTTCTAACTGACTAGAACTGGAGCAACCTAAATGCCGAGAATTCAAATTTCTAAGATATTCCGTTCTAAACCAGTTACTCCAAAAAAACAGGAGCAACTCAGGCCGAAACTTGGCCCCAACTAGTTACATCCTCAAAAAATTCCAGAAGATTTGTCAAGCATGATTTCCCTTTCATAAACCCATGCTTCCTGACCTTCAGATTGCTGGTACGTATAGAACTGATACCATCAGCACGCTCTCCCTCGGGTTAAGATGCTCCCGAACCAGTGTACACAGCTCCTCATACAACTTATCTGTGGGTTTCACCGGAGCCAGAAGATTCTTCATGAGGCTGTAGGTCGGTGCCCCGCAGACCGTGAGGAGGACCGCTCTCCTTTTTGCAGCGCTTCCTTCTCCGTCCGGCTCGTTGGCTACAAAGTACTGGTCTAACCATTCGACATAGGCTTCCCAGTCCTCACCCTCCGAGAACTTCTCCAGGATGCCCCACAGTTTGTTGCATATTTGCATTGGATTCGTGTTCTCGTTGCCAGTTATTTTGTTCCTAACACAGGTGACACTGCACACAGGGAGGTTAAAGTAACAGTGACCTCAGTCTTTATTAAGACACTCCAGAGTGGGTAACAGGCCTTCGGGGCTGGCTTATATACAGTGCTCCCAAGGGATGCTGGGATCCCTTGGAACTTCAGGGGATGCGCTCCCTGGTGGCAGAACATGGGAGTGCATGCTTCACAGATACACAACAGTAATAATGTTCAGGTAACCTGTTTTAGTGATGATGTTTTAGTGAGATTGAACATAAGAAATAGGAGCAGGAGTAGGCCATTTGGCCCCTCGAGCCTGCTCCGCCATTCAATAAGATCATGGCTGATCTGATCTTGGTCTCAGCTCCACTTCCCTGCCCTCTCCCCATAACCCTTCATTCCCTTATCGCTCAAAAATCTGTCTATCTCCACCTTAAATATATTCAATGACCCAGCCTCCACAGGGGCAGAAAATTCCACAGATTTACAACCCTCTGAGGGAATAAATTCCTCCTCATCTCAGTTTTAAATGGGCGAACCTTTATTCTGAAACTATGCCGGTTAATTCTAGATTCCCTCACGAGGGGAAACATCCTTTCTGCTTGTTGAGCCCCCTCAGTATCTTATGTTTCAATAAGATCACCTCTCATTCTTCTAAATTCCAATGAGTGTAGGCTCAACCTTTCTTCATAAGTCAACCCCTTCATCTCAGCAATCAACCATGAACCTTCTCTGAACTGCCTCCAATGCAAGTATATCCCTCCTTAAATAAGGAGACTAAAACTGTACGCAGTACTCTAGGTGTGACCTCACCAATACCCTGTACAGTTGCAGCAGGACTTCCCTGCTTTTATACTCAGGTCCCTCTGTACTGCAGCATTTTGAAATTTCTCTCCATTTAAATAATAACTTGCTTTTTTATTATTTCTAGCAAAATGGACAACTTCACATTTTCCCACATTATACTCCATCTGCCAAATTTTTGCCCAGTCACTTAGTCTGTCTATATCCCTTTGCAGATTTTTTGTGTCTTCCTCACAACTTGCTTTCCCACCCATCTTATTATCATCAGCTACATTACACATGGTCCCTTCATCCAAGTTATTAGTATAGATTGTAAATAGTTGAGGCCCCAGCACCGATCCTTGTGGCACCCCACTAGTTACCGTTTGTCAACTGGAAAATGATCCATTTATCCCGTCTCTCTGTTTTCTGTTAGTTAGCCAATCCTCTATCCATGCTAATATATTACCCCCAACCCCATGAACTTTTATCTTGTGCAGTAACCTTTTATGTGGCACCTTATCGAATGCCTTCTGGAAATCCAAATACACCACATCCACTGGTTCCCCCTTATCCACCCTGCTCGTTACATCCTCAAAGAACTCTAGCAAATTTGTCAAACCTGATTTCCCTTTCATAAAACCATACTGACTCTGCTTGACTGTCGTATGCTTTTCCAAATATCCTGCTACTACTTCCTTAATAATGGACTCCAGCATTTTCCCAGCGACAGATGTTAGGCTAACTGATCTTTAGTTTTGTGCTTTCTGTCTGTCTCCTTTTTTAAATAGGGGCGTTACATTTGCGGATTTCCAATATTCTGGGACCTCACCAGAATCCAAGGAATTTTGGTAGATTACAAACAATGCATCCACTATCTCTGCAGCCATCTCTTTTAAGACTCTGGGATGCAAGCCATCAGGTCCAGAGGTCCTGTACACCTTTACTCCCATTATTTTACCGAGTACTTTTTCTTTATTGATAGTGGTTGTTTTAAGTTCCTCCCTCCCTATAGCCCTTGATTATCCATTATTGGGATGTTTTTAGTGTCTTCTACCTTGAAGACTGATACAAAATATTTGTTCAAAGTCTCTGCCATTTCCCTAATTAATTCCCCAATCTCATCTTCTAAAGGACCAACATTTAGTTTTTATATACCTGTATACCTATATTGAGGGATCACTGGTCACCAGTGATAACTCCCCTGCTCGCCTTTGAATCTTTTACATTCGCCTGAGAGAGCAAATGGGGCCTCGGTTTAACGTATTGTCTGACAGACGTGTTGGAGTGGATTTTCGGACATAGCAAAGCATGATGGGGTAAGCCAACTATCTGCCTTTTCACTAAATGAACTTTGTACCAAGAAGCCTAATGAACTCTGCAGCAACAAGTGACTCATAGCCAGGTGCAGGCCACTGTTTCATAGAAAGCTTTGCAACAGAATAACTAACCAGAAAAGAAGATACAGAGGAAGGGCCCCCAAACTCGCGCCATGCTATCAGGTTTCACTAGGACTAAAAAGTTGTGCAACAATATGATTGGTTGTATGTAAATGAATTGTGTTGCCATATGGATTGATTGGTTGTATGTAAATGAATTGTGTTGCCATATGGATTGATTGGTTGTATGTAAATGAATTTAAATGATTGTATTCCGCCCTCTGTAAACTGCTTATAACCCCACGGCACCAGGCACTCGGGGAGAAGGTGCTTCGCAGGTCGCGGGACCTCAACTCTTCTCCCAGAGCTCTGTTAGTAATAAAGTTGTCTCTCTTACTTTACCAGAGTCCATGTGAATTTATTTTCACTAACAGACAGCACCACTGACTGTGCAACATTCCCTCAGTACTGCTCTGGGAGTATCAGCCTAGATTTTTGTGCTCAAGTCTCATGGAGTGGGACTTGAACCCACAACCTTGTGATTCAGAGGTGAGAGTGCTACCAACTGAGCCATGGCTAACAACAGGATCAAGTATTAAAACAAAAAATGCTGGAAATACTCAGCAGGTTAGGCAGCGTCTCTGGAGACAGAAACAGAGTTAATGGGTTGGATTTCACCAACGTTGGCGAGCGATGTTGATGGCGGGTCTCGGCTTCGCTGCCAGCTCCAGTCCGCTGTCCAAAATGATTTTCCCCTGATTGGGCTTGTTAAGCCCACCCAGCGCGTTTCCAGCCAATTCAAGGAAGCGGCACTGATGACAACATTTGATGACACGTCATCAGCCGGTTTCTTTAAAGGCATCATGCGTAAATTTATGTTGACATTTGTGCTGTCAGTGTTCTACAGCATTGAGGTGCTGCAAGCACTGCCGATCACTGCACAAAGGTGCAGGGCTACACCTAGGTTCTTCATGACTCCCTTCAGATGCTTATGCCCCCATCTCATGAGCCACCCCTCACACTCACCCTCTTCTCAGTGTAAAACTGAAGTGTTTAATGTTTGTAAACTTCCCTTTAAACCGCACCCCCCCGCCCCCATTCCCTACGCCTAATTTGTAACCTACGCCTGATTTTCTAAAGTGCAGACAAGGTTTTTTCGAACGTACAAAAATCTTCACTTACTCCATTCTAAGTTAGTTTGGAGTAAGTTTTCACTGCCTAAACTTTGAAAACAGGCGTAAGTGGCCGGACACGCCCCCTTTTGAAAAAAAAATTCTGTTCCAAAGTGAAACTGTTCTAACTGACTAGAACTGGAGCAACCTAAATGCCGAGAATTCAAAACTAACAACACACAAAGATAGACACTTGGATGTTTTATGCAATGTTCATATCAATTCCTGTTAATGTGGTGTCAAATACTGAAACCTTTAATTTGAACACTTTGTGTTCCTGGACAGATTTGTGTGCATCTTTGGAAATGGCTTAGTGAGTTGCAGTAAATGGTGAGACATAACGGTGGTGATGAATGTGAAAGGAATGGCTTGGACATTGTAGGGATGCTTTATGGTGCTGGAGTGGTGCCAATCTGGCGCATCATGTGTCAGTCAGTGTGTACAGGGTCAAGTGAAGTAAATTTGGCCATGGTGAGGTCATCCCTGGCCTCCCGGGCAGAAATATGGTCGGGTGCTGATGCCCTCTGTCCTGTACAGCATTAGTTGATTGCGGAGAAGGTTGTTGTTGTTGGGGCTGCTGATGTGCCTGGTGCTGCTGGTGTTGGGGCTGATTGTGGTGAGATTCTGAGGATCAAGGGCACTGATGCTGATGGAATAGATGGCAGCTGAAGTTGAGATGACAGAAGCAATCTGTCAATGGTGGGAGATATAATGAAGCCAGACTGCATGGAGACTTGTGTAAGGACTTGCAGTGTTCTGAATCTGTAGTGGAAATGTAGTTTAGAGAAGCTAGTGGCTAAGGTCAGATATCTGATTCAGCTGGGAACTTTGACTTGACATTTAAAGCTGTCAACTCATCGGAAGAAAAAATGGCCACTGACCTCCCACCTCAGCTTTACAGCCAAGGTCTGGGCACAGCAGGAAACTGGTGGGTGACCTGTCAAAATCAAAAAGCTGGGAAAAAAACATTGTTAAGTGACTATAAACAAGCCACTAATGATTTCAGTTGCCTCCCCCACCGCTGCGTGTCGTGTCGGCTCAGTGCTGACAGACCCGACGTTTGGGAAAGTTACATGGAGGCAGGTTGACAGTGGGGTCCTGACAGCGGACACATCGATCCACATGGAATTGCCCCCAGGGTTCCGCTGGGAAAATATGGATTGCGGTGCGGCTGTCCCTTATCGCCCCTTTGCGCCCCTTGAGGGAAATTGCCCCATGGGATGCAAAGTTAGTGAGGGGCGATGCCACTGACAGCTTCTCGGAGTTTGAAGCTGTGGTGCCTTGGCTGCCCTTAAAGGGAAGGTGGTAGCCGTGGCGGCCGCCATCTTTTTTGTATTGGCCAACTTTTCAGTCGGCTCCACAATGGTGGCCGGGCCTCTAACATGCAGCCCGGCATTTCCTCTTGGGTGCCAGACCACTGGCACGCTACCTGTGGGCCCGTGAGCACCACTAAAGATCCTGCAGAGTTCGCAACAGCCCTCACCTTTAAAGGAAGGGGAGGCACTTTAAAGATTGTGAGGTGTCAGCGTGACGCGGCAAATCTCTGACATCATCAGCACCGCGCCCCACGAACACCAGGGGAACGCTCCGTTACCAGTTCCCACGCTGCCGGACAAAAACAATTTTAGCGAAATGACCGCCCCAAACCCAGCACGTGGCTAATTCATCCCCAGAGTGTGCTTCACACATTAAACAGCAGATACACTTTTAACAAGTACACTACTTAAGTGAAATAGACTATGAAAGGTTATAATATTTAAGTGGTAACGAGTGTCGAGTATATTAAGTATATTTTCATACATCTCTCTTAATACCGTAGTATATCCTTAAACAGTAATTTTCCATTGCTATTGACATTGAAGCACACAGACCCATCCATAAAAATAGAGCTATTCCTCTGGTCAGCGTCATCAAATTCACAAAATTCCACTTTAATTCTAAACTATGTACTCCTGAAGATAATGGCAGATGTCTTAAATTTTATAAGCATTTGGCAACCATTATCAGTTTTTCCTTTCTTTAAATTAGTAATTGAAAAATACTTTCTGGCGTTCCACTGACAGGTAAATATTTGAAGCAAATTTGGCTTCAAAACACCACCTCATGCAGTGAATTTCAGTGGTTAAACCTCAAATGCCTTCAGTAAGTTTTGACAGCTTGTGGAACTGTATTCATCAATAAATATCTATCACTTTCCCTAGTTTGTTCCCTTTCCTCAAAGTGGCAACTTATTCTGGTTAATAGTTCCACTGGTTACAGTTATTTTCCATTACCTCATCCAATGGCTGCTCATCACAAATTAACCTGGGAAATTGGTGTAGCTGGCTATCATTGGCAGGCTAGTTAACCATCAGCTTCATGTGACAAACACACACCTGCACTTACACTATGGGTTGCAGGGTGATAGTCATATGTGGGAACCCTGGACAACTTTTCCTCTCCACAGACTGAAAACAATGGGGCTAGACTGTTGCCTTCATTTTCGGCAGTTTTCTCAGCAGTACTGCTGTTTTTTGGTGAAAAACCGTCCTGCGAAAGTTTCCTCTTTATTTTTTAAAGAGTTCCACCGACATTTTGAAAATATCGTTGGAGAGCAAGCTGCTGTTAGATCTCTTAATTTCCAATGAAATACGAACTCCGGTTGTAGTTTTAATGTAATATTATTCTGGCAGCAGCAACAAGCTTCTGGTTTTAAGCCAGGCCTTTGTCCTTCTGAGACCACATGGCCAAAATGGCTGTACTTATACCTGGTTCAATTTACAGAAAAGAACTCGTCTTCTTTGACCTTATTGGCTCAATTGATAGTCTTTTAACCTTTAATTGGCTCGCCACCCAAGGTCCTAAAATGTCAAGTTGATTGATGACTTAATGCAATGTGGTCTGTGTTCTTTCAAAACTGCAGCCAGGCTGCAGAGCTTGAATTCTCTATCAATCCCCCCTTTGATTCTTTCACAAACTGAATCATAAAACATCAGCTATCACTGGTTAAACATTCTACAAAATAATTTCATACATGTTAATAGAGTTTCCTTCTAAAATTTGTTGATGTGTTTCGCCACATGTCCGGATGAGTAACTTCCACACAAATTTACACCAACCTGAGTTCCATCGTGGCCACAATGGAAGTCTGGTTTTAGTAGGTTAATTAACCTTATTCCAATTTAATCCAAATCAATATCTTAATTCAACCAGTAAACAACCTTCCCTTAAGCATAACATACCCCTGTGCCATGTACAGACGGTCTGCTGGGACCTGCAAGGTGTCTCACCTGCGGGACAGCAGCTACAGCCGCCTGGTTGCAACAACATTTAATCAACATAAATGAACAATATAAAAGTAAAATAATTACAACAAATAGAATTAAACCTTCCACCAATGAAGTTCCTATTGAACCTAGCCATTCAGTGGCTCCGCTCCACAAAGTGAATTATGGGGATTGCTTAAGTTTTTCTACCTCCTTTTGGATATGCTCCGCTAAGTGGGCAATTTCTTCGGAGCTATGTGGGATATATGTGCAACACTCAGTTCCGAGTAGGGCGCAAGTACCTCCCTTTTCAGCCAGGATGTAATCAAGGGCCAGTCTATTCTGTAGGGCTACTGTGCAGATTGCTACCATTTCTGCATTGATTTTAACTAGGGCCTCTGAGGTATCATTGGCTACCCGTTCCACAACGGATGCCATGTTAGTGGATTCCCTTGCCAGTCTGGCGGTCCCATACCTGGGGATCAGAATGGCAAAGAACCTCTCTGTTTCTGTGATAGCTCTCTTAGGACGGTGTATATGTTCCGACAGTGACTTTATATGATACATATAAGGCACATTGTAGGCTAAATAGCAGGATCCCATCCAATTCTGGGGCAGCCAAGGGTAGGCCTTGTGGCCACACACCCAATAGGTGCCATTATAGGCAATGAATGTTAGCTGTTTCTTTGTCAGCAACACTCCGGGGCCTGTCCAGGCTTTTCCATCTGTTTTATTCAGAATTCCTGTTGCGTTAAAAATTCCCACATCGGCCCATTTTGGACGGTTCCGTGGCTTGATTAAATTATAATTCCGGGAGCAGTTACTATACCCCATATTTTGGCCTCCTTTGATGTTTCTAATCAGACAGACCGATTCCCCCGGTCTTGCTATTCCCGTTGTATTAGTGATAACAAAAAATGGGGGCCGTTTGGAATTATTGTAGCACGGTTGGTATCCCCCTTCAAAGGTAGTCAGATTGTAACCTGCTCACTTCCATTTACGTGCCCAGTTTTTCGTATCCTGAAACACATTGCCTGTTTTGTTTTGATTAATTATCCACTCAGCCATTTCCGAGATATTCAAGGGAACTGGCCTCAAGGGAATCCCTCCCTTTGAGTGAATAGGAATATGCGCACCCACCCAACAACTAGAAATGTTATCTTGTTTGGCATAAATGTATGACATATATAAAAAGGTATTTACATGTAATTCCCTTGCTACCCTACTATTTCCCTTTGGTGCAGAGGGTCGGCTAGTAAGAAGTAGGCCTACGCCTAGAATACCTACAATCAGTAATACAGTAAATTTATACATTTTGGCAAAAAGTAATTGTCCTTATTAGATTTCAGGGTTCAGTTACGGGTGCTCGTTTAACGTGTGAAGCATGGATCCAGGCTTTCATTCCTTGGACTTTAACAGCTGCCTGGATGGTCAATAACACTTGATAAGGTCCCTCCCACTTGGCACCCAAAGGTTCTTTATGCAACTTTTTCGCATGCACCCAGACTCCCGGGATGATGTCATGTCCTCCTTCGGGTGGATTACCCCAAGCTGCCGATACCTGTCAGGAAACAGAACTAATAGCATTGGTTAGGTTCTGACAGAATGATAACAAAGTGTCACTCATTAAGTGAACATCAGCTTTCCTTAAATCGATAGTTCCTGGCAGCGACATGGGTCTTCCTGTTATAATTTCAAATGGGCTTAGACCTGTAGTTCTGTTCAGGGTTGCCCGAATGCTACATAGCACTATTGGTAGTGCCTGGGGCCATGGTGTTCCTTCTTGGTGATATTTGGCAAGCTGTTGTTTCAGAGTTCGATTCATTCGCTTTACTTGTTCTGATGATTGTGGATGATAAGGACAGTGTAAATCCCATGTAATGTTCAGTAACCAACAGACTTCTTGGCAGATAGCACCTGTAAAGTGTGTTCCCTGATCTGAATCAATGCGACTTGGGACTCCCCATCGGGGAATGTAATCCTTACACAAGACCATTGCAGTGTGATTGGTTGTGGCTCTTTTAGTTGGGACAGCTTCTATCCATCTAGAGAATCTGTCGACCATGACAAGAATGTTAGTGTATCCTTGGCATGAAGGAAGAGATATATAATCAACCTGCAGATGCTGGAATGGTTCGACAGGGACAGGGGGCCTCAGTTGGGGCGTTACCGTGATGGGTCCAGAATTATTTTTCTGGCAGACCACACAGCGGTCTGCTATCAGCTGGGCATGTTTTTTAAATCCCCGACCCCACCAGCTTTTCTGGAACCGTGCCATCATCTGTTGTGAGGCCAAGTGTCCCCACGAGTGGATCTGTTGGGCTAAAAAAGGCATAAGCGCTTGTGGCGCGACTGGCTTGTCGGTAACTCTTTGTCTCCAGACACCATCTTCATATAGCTTAATCCTGCCTCAATCCATGTCCATTTTTCCTCTCTGGAGCACTCGCCTTGCATTGTTTGAAGGTCTCGTGTCAGAGTCCTGAGTGCTTTCAATCTGCACATCTGTGTTGGTTCTTCTGCCTCACCCTGTGAGGCAGCATCTTTAGCTGCCTGGTCGGCATGGGCATTTCCCTGTGCTTCTGTGGTATTTTCCTTGGTATGGGCCTTACACTTCAGAATGGACACTTCCTGAGGTAATTGTATGGCCTCTAGTAAGTCTCGGATTTCTTTTCCATTTCAGATAGGTGTACCAGCAGCAGTGAGGAGTCCCCTTTTCCGCCATAACAGACCAAAGTCGTGAGCGATTCCAAAAGCATAACGCGAATCTGTATAGACATTAGCTGTCTGTCCTTTTGCTATTCGACATGCTTCTGACAGGGCCCGTAACTCGGCCTGTTATGCTGACGTTCCTGAGGGTAAACATCCTTTTGCCACTACCTCATATAAGGTTGTAACTGCCCATCCTGCTTTTCTGGTATCATTGTCAACAAAGGAGGAACCATCTGTAAACAGATGAGGTCTGGGTTGTGCAGAGGCTCCTCTGCTGCGAAGGCTGCTTCTTCTGTTTCTTTTAAAATCTCCACGCAGTCATGCTCTTCACATTCTCCCCCCTCTTGCTCCCTCGATTCTGACATCGGGAGCATAGTTGCGGGATTAACCGGGCTGACCCGGACGATATGGAGATTAGGAGCTTCCAAAACTGCTGTCCAGCAGGTCCATCTAGCTGCCGTCACCTGAGACATTCTTTTCAAAGACAGCAAAGTGTGTATGGTGTGGGGACACTTGACAATCAGCTTTTGGTCGAGGACTAGACCCGCAGTGATCATTACCGCTCGACATGTAGCTTCCATGGCCCTTGGGCAACTTCCCCATCCGAGGGCTACCGCATCCAGTTTTGTCGAATAATAGCCAATAGGTCTTTGCCAATCCCCATGTTCTTGTGTCAGTATAGCTGTCATATATCCTTCTTTCTCATGGACAAACAGGGTAATTGGCTTACCACTGTCGGGGATTCCCAGAGCCAGTGCCGAACACAAAGCCTTTTTCAAACTCAGGAAGGCCTCTTGCTGTTCCTTAGTGAGGGTGATGGCTTCTTTAGCGGCACGTTTCCCCTTTAAGATATCATTCAGTGGCTGAGCAAGCTGCGTAAGGAGTCAATCCAATTTCTGTTAAATTTACACAATCCCAAAAAAGACCTTAGTTCCTGAATAGTGGTGGGTTTTTTAGCAGCCCGAATGGCTGCATTTCTATCCTGGGTAAGTTCTCTCTTTCCTTGTGAAATCTTTTGTCCCAGGTATACAACCTCTTCTTGGGATATTTGTGCTTTGTCGATGCTGGCTTTATGTCCTTTCAGCCAAAGATGGTCCAGCAAAGCTCGTAAATCTTGTTCATGCTGTTCTTCCGTGTTTGAAGCTAGCAGGATATCGTCTACATGTTGGATGACTGTGGATGACAGGGGAGGTAATTCTCGCAAATGGCTTTGTAAAGCCATGTGGAATACCGTAGGGCTGTTGTGGAAACCCTGCGGTAACCGGGTACAAGTATACTGTTGTCCTTGGACAGTGAAAGCAAACCACTGTCGAACCTCCGGTGCCAGAGGCACCGACTAAAATCCGTTGGCCATATCTATAACCGAGAAATATTTATATTCCGGTTTGAGGGCATTAAAAATGGTGGAGGGATCTGCGACCAAAGGACCACTGGTTAGCTTTCCTATAATCGACAGTCAAACGCCAAGTCTCATTAGATTTCTGTACCGGCCACACGGGGCTATTGGAGGAGCTATGCATTTTAATAAGCAACCCTTGTTTCTCCAATTGCTGAATAACCGATAAGATTCCCGTGATGGCAGTTGGACTGATGGGATACTGTTTAGTGCATGGAGGCTTGGTCCCGGTAAATGACGCTGGCTCCATCTGGAGTAGGCCACAATTGTTGTTATCTTTAGCCCATATCGGATGTTCCTTCAATTCTTCTTTCTTCAAAGTTCTAATTGACCATGTCACCCGACCATTCTCGAAATGCAACGATGAATCTATTTGGATTAGAATGTCCATTCCCAAAAGGGGTTGATCTACTGGGCCTATCCAAACCGGTGTGGTTAGTTCATGTGGACCCAGCCCTATAAGTATCGGTGTTGTCCTTTTAATTTCCATTTTATGGCCCCCAACTCCATAGGCTGTACGTGCCCTACCATCCAACGGCAAAAAGTCTCCATATTGTAGGGGTAAGCATGTTAATTCCGCCCCTGTGTCTAAAAGACAGTCCACATCCTTATCGCCCACCCTCACAGTTATATATAGCCCATCTCCCCTTTGTTGTATTAGTGCGAGGAGGTGGACCAGGGTGGGCTCTAATCGTTTTTTGCTATCCCAAGTAACTCCTTCTGTTGTTGTATTGTCAGTCGCTTAAATGCTTCTTTGAGGTCATTATCTTGTTACAAGCCTGGTTTGTTGGCTGAATTGTATCCCTGGCTGCGTCCTCTTCCCCGGCCACGACATTGCTGTTTTGCCCTGCACGTCTTGGCCCAGTGACCTCCTTTCCCACAATAATGACATTTTCCGGGTAATTTTCCTAATAACTGTTTATCAGAATCCTGGGATTTCCATCCCATAGCCTGTACAGCTCGGACTTTAGCTCCCATATCCCGATCTAATTGGTTACATCGATCCACCAATGCTGCAAAGGTAGTTCCTCTACCTTCCCAGTCCGGTAATACTACCTTAAGCATTTTGGACAGTTCTGGCTTTAGACCTACCACGAAAGCTGCTTTCAGGGGTCCAAACATTTGTTCATCCATTTCCTCATCCGTATTATTCATACCCGAATGTTCTAGCCACGTGCATCTAAACCGCTCGTCATACTCCAGGACCTCCTCTGTTCCTTTCTGTTGGCAGGCTGCAATTTTTCCCCAGTCTGTCTTAGCTGGACTGAAGGCTTGCAGTCAGTGTTTAATCGCCTCCCATCCTGCGTTTAATTCTTGCTCATCCTGCCCCAAAGCTTCTTCTACTTTGTCGTGCAATTTTCTTCCCTGTGTTTTTGGCACCATTATGGTCAAAATTTGCACTCCGTCCCAGGGATGAAGTTGATATATATTTCTTAAGCGGTCCAATTGGTCCCACTTTTTCCACTCCCCCTTTCTTTGGATTGGGCAATTCCTTGGACCATTTATCAACTTTCTCTGGGTCTACCGGATCATGAAATAAGTATTCTGCATACACCCTTTTCTTCGTTTTTTTGGTTCCGCCCTCATCCGCAGTGTCTTCTGATTTGACTACAACTCGTCTTTTTTTTAAACGGGGCAAAGCGCACCCCTAATTCTTCATCCTCCGACCCCTGTATCGTCAGAGGATTCAGAATCCGTATCTATTCCTCGGTCGTGTCTTTGGGTTTGCGCTTTTAATTTATCCAAACATGGGTACTCTGGGAATTGACCGATACATTTTCATTTTCCTATTACTGTCTCTTGACCTAATGATTTTTTCCATTCTTTAATTGCACCTTTAAGATCTTTAACTTCCGCTTCCGACTTTTCAAGTTCAAATCTTTTCTGTCGCAGCTGTGCACAAACAGCTTGCAATTGGTCCTTTGTACTGGTCAGTTCTCGATCATGTTGGGAACGCATTATAATTTCATTCCGTTTTCAGATCTGTCCCATAACGGCTAGGGACCATCTCATTCGCTCTTTATTTTTCATATGGGTCGTTTTTCCCCAGACTCTTTTAATCTCATCCAAGGACCATTGTCCTTTGGAGGTTCTGTACTTTTGTTCGATCTTAATACAGGTTTTAGATAAGTCAAATTGTTGCTCTATGTATTCTTTCAACTGTTGGAGGATTTCATCGATCAAAACTTCAGGTGGTGCTTGCCCACCTTTAACAGTTGTAGGCAATTCTTTGCTCTTATCTCCTGCTGCCATAATACTGATTTCTTTACTGGGGTCTCGACTCGTTGGCTTTCCAGCCAATCAGTGGGTTGGTGATTAATTAACTAACACACCGCCGAAGTTAGACGTCTATGGGACCTCGAGCCGACTACCAACCGGAGGGTTCGCAAACCGGAGGCTTTCAGAATCACGTAGGAGAGGTGAATTTAGACTTTTGACCGAGGACTTTTATAAAAAGGAGTCCTTACCTCAGTATGTAGGTCCGATGTCCAAAATTCAGTTTCTTCCCTCAGTGATCGAGTTCGTGATGCCAAAATTGTTAGATCTCTTCATTTCCAATGAAATACGAACTCCGGTTGTAGTTTTAATGTAACTTTATTCTGGCAGCAGAAACAAGCTTCTGGCTTTAAGCCAGGCCTTTGTCCTTCTGAGACCACATGGCCAAAATGGCTGTACTTATACTGATTCAATTTACAGAAAAGAACTCGCCTTATTGGCCCAATTAACCTTTAATTGGCTCGCCACCCAAGGTTCTAAAATGTCAAGTTGATTGATGACTTAATGCAATGTGGTCTGTGTTCTTTCAAAACTGCAGCCAGGCTGCAGAGCTTTAATTCTCTATCACTGCCCACATGCATCTGCATGCACCGCTGAGAAAACCGCCCACGAACAACTGCCGGAAACAGGGCGGTAGGTGAGTACCCTGCAAAGAAAGGTAATTTAAAGGTTTTTTATAATTATTCTTTAAATTCTATAACCCCGATTATGTTAAAAAGTGTCTTGAGAATGTTTTATAACTTTTTATTTTTTATTTAATTTAAAAAAAATTTTTTGAGTTTCCCCCCCTCCCTAGGCTCAACCGCAGCGTCGGACTAAATTTTAAGTACTTACCATCCATTCCGGTAAGAACCGCCCATTTTACCTAGTTTCACCTTTAACCACTGAGAAACTGCCAAGAATCCATTTTCTCACTGGTCGGTATTTTTTTACCTTTTTTCTGGAAATTTTCACCAGCGTTATTTGCAGAATCTTAGCAGTCTTTCTTGGCGGCAATCGGGCGGTGGGGAGCTTTAGGGAACGTCTAGCCCATTTAATGAATCCAATTCTGGCACCATTACTGCTGCCCTGGCTGAGATGGGCTAATTCTGCACAGGGATTGAACAGAAGAAAACATGGAATTCAACCCATCAGGTCACTCATTCCAAAAATGCCAGTGTAGCTTCTGAGAAACTGACAATTCCAAAGTGCCCTGAATATAAACCTCTGGACATTTGAAAACAACTAATGAATGCAATGGGGCTGTTTAAACTCAATCCACAGGTATTCCCAATTTTTTTTCACTTGCACTGAAGGAACAATTATGGGGGAGAACTTCCGTGAGATTCTCCCGCTATGACTTTGCTAGAACATCAGTAGAAACCCTGCAGAAATAGCATAAGTGACCATTTTTAGCTGCTTACACCATCTTCCGCTCAAGGTAGATTGGGAGAACCCCTGCGGAACTTCCAGACACGCTCTCTTTTTCATATATATTAGTTCTAATTTGTAGACAGTCGAATTGAATGTTGTTATTTTCTATATGAAACTCTTAAGGGGGATGGAACTGTTGGAGACAGAGGATTTATCTTTTAGACGGGCCTAATACTTAATTTGGTGCTGTAGCAGGGTGACTGAGGGCTCTACTCCCTGAGAGAGGGAATGAAAAGAAGCTGAAGACATCCTCCGAGTCCAGAACTGTCCTTGGCAGAAGGCAGTCTGGTATGGGTGCTACTTCTGTTTCCTTTAGTAAGGAGCTAGCCAGTTCCAGCTCATCTTCCCACTAGCATTTATGGCTGCTTCCTGCACTATTGCTGAGCAATAAGAGGTCACTGGGGATACTGGCACCACCGGCTGCCATCACTTGCCCCTTCTGCTGCACCTCAATTTGCAAATTTACTTTGGACCCCCAAAACTGGGCCAAAAACAATTTCACTTTTAAGCTGCAGCTCCTGCCGTGCCAACAGCCAGAACAGAATGTTTGAATCTTAATCTGAAAATGTATACTAGCAGACACCGTGTCTGACATGCTGATGCCTACATAAGGTGGCATGTATGCAAAGAAACCTTAAATGGAATTTAAAAAGTGCACAGTGTTACTAGGGAGTTATTACTCCTGAATTGCCCCTTGTTTTTCGCCTTGCTATCAGAATTTTTTTCACTCTTGCAGGTCCCTTTGATCACTCACCTGCTGCAATCTACCCTTTCCCTTCCACCAGTACAGGGGGAAAAAAACAACTTTGCATCAGGGACTTCTCTATTGTTGCGCCCAATAAGAACATAAAAATTAGAAGCAGGAGTAGGAAGCTCCACCATTCAATAAGATCATTGCTGATCTTCTACCTCAACTCCACTTTCCTGCACTATCCTCACATCCCTTGATTCACTTAATATCCAAAATTCTATCAATTTCTGTTTTAAATATACTCAAAGACTGAGCCTCCACACCCATCTGGGGTAGAGAATTCCAAAGATTTACTACTCTCTGAGTGAAGAAGTTTCTTCTCATCTCATTCCTAAATGCCCGACCCCTTCTTCTGAGACTGTGACCCCTGGTTCTAGACTCTCCAGCTAGGAAAAACATCCTCCCTGCATCTACCCTGTCAAGCCCTGAGAATTTTGTATGTTTCAATGAGATCACCTCTCATCCTTCTAAACTCTGAAGAATATAGGCCTAGGTAGGCTACTCAATCTCTCCTCATAGGACAATTTCCCGCTCCCTCATCCCAGGAATCAGTCTGATGAACCTTTGTTGTACTCCCTCTATGGCAAGTATATCCTTCCTTAGGTAAGAAGCCCAAAACTGTACACACTACTCCAGGTGCAGTTTCACCAGGGCCCTATATAATTGCAGTAAATCTGGGAGCCATGCCAAGAAAGCGTGCAACCGCATTGAAACTGAACTGTGTGGTGGGTGAAAGGGGGTCTATGCTGAGAACAAAATCTGTAAATGTCAGTAGAGGTAGCTTGGAACTGGTTCATCGCTGATTTTTGAAATGCAAGTGCAGATGGTTCGAAATATTGACTATCTACGTAAAAGGCAGATGGTTGGCCTGAATGCTTGTTAGTATGATGCTTAGCTTCTTTGGCTATTGAAGTCTCTCGGAATCTATTTGTACTGCCCAGGAAAACAGTGGCACATCAACACAAGAGGAATGATGGATTCAGATTGTGCAATTTGGAAACAAATGCTTTCTTTTACTGTTGTTCTCACATATTCCGCATAACACGGTTATTAAACCATGGTTATTAAACCAAATTTCATTTTTCACAGATCAGAAATAAAAACAGCAAGTGTCGGGTTAACCCACTTTATAAGGAAATATTGCATCCAATTTGAAATGTATATCTGCTTGTTCCAGTTTGATCTGAATCAGACCAGTATCCTGCAAATCCCACTGATTTGGCAGCAGCCTAGCACAGAACATGGTGAGCAAATAATGACGGAATGTTCCAGCAGGCGTTATCAGATCAGATAGTACATATGGAGTTTTATTGAGAGTTGCTACAGTTCATGTAGAGTCTCTGCTACTCATAGTTCTCCATCAGCTTCTCATCCAATCGCTTGGAGGTGTACCTTCTCCCGCTTTGACTTTCGAATTTCGGGCTCTTTCCAGATGTAACCGTTGCTGAAGGAGATTTGCTGCCAGTGAGCTGCTGCTGCCCCGTACAAGAGGCTGCTGATAAAATGACCCTGCCATTACCACAGGGTGAGCACACAGCTCAAACTGCAACCATGCGTGGTGCCAATGAGCGTGCTCATTCAACCTGAGCCATAGGGATTGATGGGTGGCTTAACAGAGTGTGGGATGTTTGACCACTCCATGCTGATTTTTTGACCACAAATGCAGACATTGAGAGAAATCTTAGACCCCCTCCCCCACCTCCCACCACCCCAAACAGGTAGGAGAGGGTGGGTGGGAGGTTCAATCGGTAAAAATGTGAATCCCAACCCCAACCCGCCACAAACATGCTTACTTTACCGTGGCAGATTTGGGGGTGTCTGAGTAACCTGCTCTGGAGAGGCAGGTCAGTGATTATAATATTTAAATGAAGCTCCGTTCGTCAGATTTTATCAGCTATTTGAATTTAACAGCTGTCGGCCGGGTTTCCCAGGGCTTGGGAAACCCAGCAGCTAAAGGGAGGTGGGAGCCGCCAGATCCAACAGGTAATCATTCTTTACAATGCTACTTGTGGGCCAAGAGGATCAGGAGTGCTTCCCATCTGCTGCTGTCTGCCTCCCTCCCCACCATCTGCTGACACCCACAAACAATCTTCAGATCCTGTCGCGATCTTCAGATCTCCCTCCCATGATCTTCTGCACCCCCCGCGATCCCACCACGTTCTTCAGATCTGTCCCACGATCTTCAGACATGCCCCATGATCTGCAGACCCCGCTCACCCCCCCCCCCCACCCCCCACCGCGATCTTCAGACAGTCTCCATGATTTGCAGGGCTACCACCCCAATGATATCCCTCTGCGGTCTGCAGACCGCCCCTGCAATTGCCCTCCTTGCTGCCTTGCTCCGAGCCCTCTCACCATGCCCCGAGCTTGATCTTCTCTGATTGCCAGGGACCAACCCCAGCAGTCCCCAGCTGCGGCCTTCTACCACTGACTTTTCCCCCTGGCAGTCTGCCAGCTTCCCTGTCCGGCTGCCAGGTGGGAAACGGAGTAAGAAAAAATACTAATAATGTACTGCCGTTAAATTCAACAGGACTTCCGTGTTCCCGGCATTTCCAAGTTTTCTGGTCACAAACACGCGCTCTTGCTCATTCCCCGCCTCCCCATAAATATCAGTGCCTTTGTGTCCAAAATGCTTTCTGTAGTAAATGGTCTGTGAGATATGAGATACAAACCTGTTAAGTTATTACCTTAAGAGACTATGAATCTCATTTGACTGTGTGCATAAATTGGTAATGGTTGGCATGTATGCCACTGATTTCATCTCCTGAGGGAAAGTTGTGCATAAATACTCCTGATCCCTCACTATAACCAAGCACAACTCTAATATTCATCAATTCCCACAGCTTTACTTTGAACCCTGCTTTGCTGCCCTCCATAGACAGCATTACCTCTGATCCCAGTTGCACAGTGCTATTGTGTTCCATGGAATATTTGATTATCTCAGTCTATTCCTATTTCTAAAACCTCAATGTTATTAGCAACCAAATACTTATCCAATTAGCTAGTCCACATATCAATTACGCTATCAATTATGAAAGGTTTCTTCTATTTTCTAGTCTCATTTATGGCTTGTTCATTTTAAACCCATTTCCTGCTTTGTGTGGCTTGATGCCATTCCACACGATCCACTTTTCCACCAATGATCAGTGCCCATCAATCTTATTTGATACTCGCAATAGAATATGCTTCTGATGTATATACTTCCATAGGGCGCCCTGGTCAAGCAGGTGGTCAAGTGAGTTGCTCTCGTGTATGCACCAATAGTGTTCTATTACTCTCGGCTTCTCCTATACAACTCCCAAAAGTGGTTACTGTGGGAAAGTGCATCCTCTCAGTGTGTGTATAGCACATAGGTGCTCTAACATACGACTGTTCTAACCTTGTTTATAATCCTAACTGGGTCACATATTACTTCTGATGTTCTGAAAACTACTTCAAATTACATGATGTTTATTTTTAAAGTGCACATTAATAACGTAAAATACAAAGGGTATTTTAGCTTCACTACTTGTCAGAGGAATTTCCTGTTTAATTGCATAGTGTGGCTCAGATGGTTAACTTTATATTTGGGTGTAAAACTGACAGGACGGGATAACTGGGCGTCTGCCAGAACCAGAGGTGAACCCAGCTGAGGTTTGGGTCCACTCTCATTTAGATTTTGTGAGTGAGTGCTCCAGAAAGGCAGCTCTCTCAATTGGTTGTGGGAAATTGGTGCGACTGCACGTTTTAAAGGCCTGCAGCAGCTTAAAGGGACACTGCACTTTTTCCGGACAAAGCTTCAGCAGTTTTCCTGACATCTTTTCCAGCCGTCAAGGGAGTGACAGAGTGCTTAGGTTTTTGGAATGGGGCCATGGATACTTTGGTGGAGCACTTTAGAGCTGAGGGTTGCATTTCTCATGGAGATTTGGAGTAGAGGCTGGGCAGAAGGTTTCCAACTGTGCCAATGCCAATTAGATCTGACTGCAGTGCAGAAAGAAAACCAATGCTCTTGCCAGGTGTCTTAGATAGAAAACCCCACCCACGTCGTTCATTCTTTTCAGTCTGCAGTGCATGATCCTGACCCTCTCCTGCCCCCAATCTGTTATTTACTTGGACGCCTATTAGGGAAGTGTCACTGCATTGTCTTTCTGTTTTTCGTCAAACTCTGAAAAGCTGCTTCCAGCTACTCCAACAGCTTGATGCTTAGCATCATCCACACTTTATTCAACATGCTGATACATGGTGGGAGGATGTGATCATGTGGATCATAAACAGTAGCATAGACCTGTTGGGCCGAATGGCCTGTTTTTGTGCTGTAAAATTCTATGCAATTCTATTTCTATGTAAAACGGTGCAGGCTGAATGCCCTTTTTCCAATATCAATTGTGTACTTCTACTCGTAGGTCCCCCTGAACCAATTCCCCAGGCCCCCCAACTCCCGTTGATCCAATTCCGCAAGTCTCCTGATCTAACTCGCAAGGCCCTCCCGATCCAACTTCCGAAGACCGGAGTACTTATCTGTAGAGCAGGTAGCCGAACTTGCAGCAGCTACCTTGTACTGCCTTCTTCCTCATTATAATGAGGTCCAAGGCCCCATATCCATCTTTTGTAACTCATCCTCGAGCACCTTTGTGACTTTCTTGCTCACTTTCTGCTATGTACACTATCAAAACAAAATATTTCTTGTAATAATAATGTTTTCCATAGACAGTTAAAGAATGATTCGAAGTAGAATGCCTGTGAGTAAATCTTTCTGCTAATCGTCTTGAAACTTTATACCAATATAAAAAAAAACAATTTTTATTTTCAGTATATCACACCTTTTTCTCCATCACAATCTTTCCTGTCTTTCTCTACTTTATCAATGCTACTACGATCAGTGCTTCTCTTGAGTTAGGGTTCTTCCGAAGCACCATTCTACTTCTTACTACGTCCCAACTGTGTTAAAATCAAATAACTAATTAAATAATAATTGGGTGTTCCTGGCAATGAATGACACTTGCAGGGAGAACTGGTCACGAAAATGCAGCCCGAGCCCCATATTTTCCGCTCATTTAAAATATATGGGGCTGTAGGCCTATGGGGCTCATAATTCCACGTTACCTTTTTTTGGCGCTATTTAAGATTAACGGACGATTTTTTTAAGTAGCGCAAAAAAAAATCCGAAGTTTCACCATTTTTCTCTTTGAATTTGGCGTCACGCAGAAAGATCTTAGCTTCTCTGGCTGGAGCTAATCGATAGTGCCGAAAAACTGAGGCCCCGTTCTGTGCATGCCCAAGCATTTAGGGTAATGTGGAATTGTGCAGCTTTGTTCTGTAGCTGATTTTTCCCATGCCAACCCGCTGAGATTTCCAGCATTTTCTGCCCCTATCCTTGGCCGAAAGGAACCCCCATGCTGCCTCCCCTATCCCTGGCTGAAGGCCTCGCTGCTGCCACCCCTTTCCCCGAGTAGCCGCCACTATCAGGGCAGAAGTCGGGGCAGGTCGGAGTGGCCGACTCTCCAAGTCATCAGCGCCCCTCCTCTTCAGTTAACTGCGAACTCTGCAGCCACTTTAATGGCAAACACTGGGCCACTAGGGAGAGTTTTGGCCAGGACAGCGGCCTGGCACCCAAGAGCGGGTGCTGGCGGCCCGGCCAAACCCGCCGGCACAACTGTCGGCCCGACCTGGCAGTCATCCAACAATAAAAAATAAATGGAGTCGCCGGTAGTGCCACCTCCCCTTTAGAAAGGGTACCGACAGAAAAAGCTGTGGGGGGCGTCGACCAGCAGTGACGCCGGTCCCGCGGGGCAATTTTCGAAAGGGGCCATTTCCCACGGGACAATTTTGGAAAGGGGTCAGCGCCGGTTCTTAAGGAGTCGGCGCGTGCACAACGTGGCGGAAAAACAGGTGGCGCGGTCCCCTAGACCACTCCAAAACTGAAGGAGGGCAAAATCCAAAATGGCGGCTCTTCCGCGGCGGCCAGTCCACACCGACCCATTTATCTTGTTTTGTTCTTTTACTCTTTTCATTCTTGGTGGTGTTCTGCATATATTCCTTGCTTTCTCAATTTAAAAACAGTTACAAATTTGAAATTAAAATGTAGAGGCAAAAAAAAAGATACAGCAGATTGCACCCAATGCCTGATGTACATCTGATGCTTCTTTTAAAAGCAGGGCTAACGAGATCTGGGCCCTGAAGTTCTTTAGCTGAGAGCAGATGTCTTCTGGCCCGCCTGTCAAGAATGTCTGCCTCTTCAATTTCTACCCCAGCTCTTACTGCCACTTATGGTCTGCACATCACCTTGTGCAATCCTCTTTGGTTTACTGACTAATGCTCTTCGGGTGAATGCATTCGGACCGATGCTGGGCAGAGAGACACTGAATGAGATCTTATGCAATTGAATGCTGGAGGTCCTGAAGCAGAAGAGCCTGGCAGATCCTATTTGTCCTCTACTGCTTCTTCTTGCTGTGTGACATCAAGAGGAAGAGAGATCATAACTACTTACAATTTATATTAACAACTTGGAAGAAGGGACCGAGTGTAATGTCGCCAAGTTTGCTGACGATACAAAGATGGGAGGAAAAGCAATATGTGAGAAGGACACAAAAAATCTGCAAAAGGACATAGACAGGCTAAGTGAGTGGGTAAATTTGGCAGATGGAGTATAATGTTGGAAAGTGTGAGGTCATGCACTTTGGCAGAAAAAATCAAAGAGCAAGTTATTATTTAAATGGAGAGAGATTGCAAAGTGCTAGAGTACCGCGGTACCTGGGGGTTCTTGTGCAAGAAACACAAAAGGATAGTATGCAGGTACAGCAAGTGATCAGGAAGGCCAATGGAATCTTGGCTTTTATCGCAAAGGGGATGGAGTATAAAAGCAGGGAAGTCTTGCTACAGTTATACAGGGTATTGGTGAGGCCATACTGTGTGCAGTTTTGGTTTCCATATTTACGAAAGGATATACTTGCTTTGGAGGCAGTTCAGAGAAGGTTTACAAGGTTGATTCCGGAGATGAGGGGGTTGTCTTATGAGGAAAGATTGAGTAGGTTGGGCCTCTATTCATTGGAATTCAGAAGAATGAGAGGTGATCTTATCGAAACGTATAAGATTATGAGGGGGCTTGACAAGATGGATGCAGAGAAGATGTTTCCACTTATAGGGGAGACTAGAACTAGAGGGAAAAATCTTAGAATAAGGGGCAGCCCATTTAAAACTGAGATGAGGAGAAATTTCTTCTCTCAGCGGGTTGTGGATCTATGGAACTCAGCCTTAGAGCTGTGGAAGCTGGGACATTGAATAAATATAAGACAGAAATAGATAGTTTCTTAAAAGATAAGGGAATAAGGGGTTATGGGGAGTGGGCAGGGAGGTGGAGCTGAGTCCATGATCGGATCAGCCACGATCGTATTGAATGGCGGAGCAGGCTCGAGGGCCCTATGGCCTACTCCTGCACCTATTTCTTATGAACTTATGTTCTTATAACAGGGTAAATAGCAGCACAACTCACACGTGACTTGCAATAGAATGAATTACATGAGATTTTTTGATAAACATTCTGACAGGTTATGTGTAGTCCTATAAAATGAAAGGGTAGAAAAGTAGAATGCCATGAAAAACCTGCAGCTGGCACGTGCTCTTCAACTTCCCTTCTCTGTCTCCTCCCGCCTGATTTATTTGTAGCTCTAATGCTTCTTCCGCATAAAGTGTAAGAGGCTTGAGATTGGGAGGAGCGGGGGGTGGGGGAGGGGGGGAGGAACACCACCATGACCAGTCTTTCTCTTGCATTATGAGTCATATTCTCCTTTAATCTAAGTGTCAGCAGGCAGCATGCCAGGTTGTGAGTGACAGAAAATTTCTAGATGAAGGTTGGTGGTGTAACTGATCCCATGGAAACAATAATGGTAAGTTCTGAAGCATTTCAACACAATGAGGGGAAGTACGTGGCAATCATGCTCACGTAGTGTATTCTTAGAAGGTGTGGCCGATTTCTCTTGCCTTGCCTGACCAGATCAGATTATTAAACTTTATCTGGTACTGAGCAGCCATCCAGGTGGTCATGGTGGTGGTACTTACTGCCAAAGCCACCTTCCTTCACTGTCCCTGGGCTCTAACCTGCCTAAAATATGTCAATTACGGTGACCCCAGAAAGTTCACTGGGTTCAGCACTGATTCAATCAGATGGGTAGAAACTCCACCCTGCCACACTTCTACTGGCAATCAGACCGGACAGAAAAATCTCAGCCTGATGACTACAGCCCAGCCTGATGACTAAAGCCCAACTAACTGCTAAGGTAAGTGTGATCTAAAAGTCTTAAGGCTGTCTGCGAATTACCAGATGATAAAAGGTTGGTAGCTGCAATAGCACTGCTGTGTCAATCTACATAACTTCAATGTGTTAGCAGCATCGATGTGAAAAACAAAGATACATTTCTACAAGGAGCTGTAACAACCTCAGTCCAGGCATCTCTTTTTCAGTGTGATTCTGCACTTTGCCCTCCAGTTACCTCAGCGTGCGCACATAGAATTGAGCACATTAGGAAAAGCATTTCCTTGGATACTTTTCAAGTATTACGTGAAGTGGGCTTATTTTGATGTGGACAATGTTTTGCTCATCAGCAATTCAACTGCCTGCTCCAATATTTCAGTTCTGGAAAACAACATCTAAATGCTAACCACAAAGTAGGAATTCTGGACTTGTAACCCAACAATATATCTCCAGTGTTTTCGTAACATGGTTAAACTGCGTGCATCACTATTGGCTGTGAAACCGCCTTATGCATTTTACAATAATATGCTTCTTTGATAAAAATTTGTGGAATCCAGGTATCGTTTCCTTCTTTTTCTTCAAAACATTTAGCTGGTTATTGGTTTCTGCCTTTTGGACAAATGCCAATGCAAATTCCAAGCATCTGGTGGCCAGCTGTTCGAAGACATTCATTCATTTGACAAAAAAAGAAAAAAAATTGAAATACAACAATTCAAAAGGAAGATTAAAAGATCTTAACAATGGGAAATATTATAATACATGTGGAAAGCACTTAATAATACATCAAAGAATGCACATGTTGAAGTTTCCTTTTTGAAAGTTAACAACATTTGGCAAATGTAGATATTACAAGAGAGCAGCAGTCACACACCTCATAATTTACTTTTCTACTGTGTAGTACAACAAAATTGCATCGAAATCAATCCAGATCACAGAGCATATGTATTTTGTAACAGAATTGTCCGAGAGTTTGATTTCAGACCAAATCTTGTTAGAAAAATTCAAGGAAGCATGAAAGCAGAACGTAAAAAGTCAATTTAAAATGACTACAATCTAATAAGCTTCTTTGAGTTAGAAAAATACCTTCTTAATGTTTAAAGTAGCTGTTCACATTCAAGGGGCCCGAATTTCATCGACCTACCGCCCATTACCACCCACAGCCGCCAAGCTACCCCCCAAAAATGCCAGTTTGGTGGAAAAAACTCTAGGAACACCGACCTACCACCCAACTACGGCCCGGCAGCAACTTCATCAGAGAAGTATCGCCGGCGGTAGTCCATATTGCCCGCCCATGGAAAAATCGGCAAAAACGCAAGTTTCATCCTTAGGATCCTGTAAGATCCTGTTACCACCTGCCAGAAAGACCGTTGTGCAAAAGGTGGTCTTATCTGGATCTTAAGTGGATGGTAGGGACAATGGCGCTGATCTGTCCAGAACAGTAGATCCCAGGTCAGATTTAAACCGCTGAAGCAATATTTTCCCCTCACAAAAAATTGATACATTGAAGTTTAAATGCTCCGTTGAAGGGCATATGCGGGTTAGAAAGTGGACATGAACTCCCAATTACAGTAAAAGCTCCATGGACTTGGGTATAAGGGTCTTGACACAACTGTTTACAGAAGATATTTAGTCACATTCTGTGAATCTGCAGAGGTCATGAGCTCATGTGAAAGTATATATGCAATAATAAAATCCTGCAAGTTTCTCTTAGGTGCTAGGATGAGATCTTGACAAGAACATTTGCTCAAATACAGAAGTTGCAAATATATATATTATATATATATATATATATATACATATATAATATATATATTCGACTGTTATAATTTGACTGAATAAAATGTAATGTTAGGAGTGGGGTTTGACGATCTATTACCTAAAAAAACTGTAGACTTAAATGCCAACCATAACGTCTGGTCTCCAAGTTCTGGAACTGTGGTGTATGTAGCGCACAAATCACTGACTCCACACGGTCTGATGTTAACCTAACTGCTGTGACCTTCGTCCTTTATTGAACAGCCTCAGAGTGCCTCTCAGGTGTGGTGGTCAGCCTTTTATAGTGCCTGTTGCAGGTACTTCCGGGTTTCCCACCACAGCGCCCTCTGTGGTGTACCATTGTGCTTACATTACATTTAAGGTACCAGGATGATAGACACATCAATACATAACATCACACTTCCCCCCCACCAGGACGCAGGACAACGATACTCACATCAATATAAACATCACAGTTGTCCAACGGAAGGCAGGTAGGCATAGACAGTGCGTTAGTATGGTACATGTTATCTAGTACGTTAAGTAGTTAGTGACTGGTAACGGATCCCTGATTTCCTTGTTATCTCTTATCATTAATTGTACTTCATATCCCTTACTTTACACAAATACAGTGGCCATTTAGCATTAAAATATTAATTATTATAAATTCGCCATCTCACATTAACATAGCTCATTTTAGACTCGCTCTGCCTTACAGAAGTCCTTTATGGGGGCCACCACATGGTAAGGCCCTTTTAAGACTCCCGGGTGCATTTCCTTTTTAAGGCGCCATCTTTGATGCAGGAGGATTCCACAAGGCTTCTCCTTGGGCACCGCCATCTTTGATGCTCTGCTGCTCTGGACATGAGGCCGCCGCTATCTTGCTCTCCGCCGCTCCGGATGCCCTCCGCCACCGCAGCCTCCGCTCTCCTCCGCTGCCTCCCCTGCGGCCGCCGACCTCCAGCTGCTGCTGCTGCGCGACTCTCCCTCTGCGTGGGCCCCTCCGATCCGCTGGCCATCCTGGATCCCTCGCACCCCACCCGCAGCACACCGCCGGCTCCCCCCACCCACTAGGCCCCTTTCTGCAGGGCTGCTTGCCTATGGGGGCTGAGGCTGCAGGATCTCTGTGTGAGGTCCGGGCCTGGGGCTTGCTCTGCTTGCCTGTGGGGGCTGAGGCTGCAGGATCTCTGTGTGAGGTCCGGGGCTGGGGCTTGCTCTGCTTGCCTGTGGGTGGATTGAGGCTGCAGCTCCAGCTCTGGGAACCCGGGGCACGGCAGCACCCCGGGGAGCAGCAGCCTGTGGAGTGGTGAAGTCTTCCCAGCTCCCACGGACCGTCCCCATCCACCTCCGGCCAAGGAGTGTCGGCCCATCGCCTGCAATGACCCACAAAGATAAACCAAGCATCTCGTCCCCGTGGGATACCTGCACCATCGCTCTACCAAGAACAGGTATCAGTTCCCTGGTGTAGGTACGCAGCTTCGCCGTGACCGGGACCAGCTTGGGTCGTGCAGCTGGGTTAATCCACAGTTTATCAAAAGTTCTCCGACTCATCAACGACGGACCCAAGCCCGTGTCCACTTCCATACTCACAGGGACTTCATTGATTTTTACTTCCCTTATCACTGGGGGCGAATCGTCAGTACACGTGTGCAGTCCCAACACCTCATCATCTTCTGCCTGCTCCTCGCTGGATGGTGGATCATCCCCCATCTCCTGAGTCCAATTTATTTTACACATACACTGAAGGTGGCCTTTCGTGTGGCAGGTATTGCACGTGTACTCCGCAAACCTGCACCGGTGAGCCCCATGGCTTCCTCCACAGCGCCAGCATGGTGCTGCTTGATTGGCCCCCCTCAGCGGACTCTGAGTTCCAGGACCCCGAGGTCCGTACTCTCTGCCCCGGGCAGAGCCACGTCCTGCAGTTTTGTCCATCGTGGGCGCTATCCCGCGGACAGTGCCTGCCGGGTTCGAGACCGTGTGGATTATTTGCTTGGTGCTGCAAGTCGAGGTCATATGTGCCCGGCTGATGGTGATAGCCTTTGTCAGAGTGACTGTGGGTTCCGTGGCTAACAGCTTGTGAAGGAGGCCCTCGTGGCCAATCCCCATAACGAAAACGTCCCGTAACGCCTCATCAAGGTGTGCGCCAAAATCACACAGCACCGCGAGTCTCCTGAGATCCGTACCATATTTGGTGACATCCTGGCCCTCGGGTCTGCAGTGATGGTAAAATTTGTATCTGGCCGTGAGGATGCTCTCCTTTGGTTTCAACTGGTCACGAATGAGTTCAGTCAGCTCCTCGTATGACTTGTCTCTGGCGCTCCCGGGTGCCAGCAAATCCCTGACGAGACAGTAAACCTCATCTCCACAACTGGAGAGCAATATCGCCTTACGCTTATCTCTCATTGCTGTGAAGTAGTACTCGAGCCTTTCCGTAAAGGCCTCCCAATCATTGCCCACGGTAAAATCCTTTAGCGAGCCCGGAGTAGCCATGGTTGCGTGGAGTTTGTCCGCTTCCTTGTCGCCGATGTGGTGTATGTAGCGCACAAATCACTGACTCCACACGGTCTGGTGTTAATCTAACTGCTGTGACCTTCATCCTTTATTGAACAGCCTCAGAGTGCCTCTCAGGTGTGGTGGTCAGCCTTTTATATTGCCTGTTGCAGGTACTTCCAGGTTTCCCACCACAGCGCCCTCTGTGGTGTACCATTGTGCTTACATTACATTTAAGGTACCAGGACGATACACACATCAATACATAACAGGAACTATCTGTCATTCAAAGCCACCCGTCCTGGATTGGTGACCCTTACTTGTCCTAGCTAAATGACGTGATGCCAGGACCCATTAAATAGTTGCATCATAACTAAGACAACATTTTTATCACACTGCACTACATTTAAAGGACATTTGTATGTTTCTCAGCACATACCCCTCATTATCCAAAAGTTAGACACTAACCAAGAGTGGTAAAAAATTGTCTGTATGAATTGTACAACATTCAAAAGTGGCAGAACATTCAAACATGTCATGCAAAATATTTAACAGTATTTCAAAAAACAGTACATTTAACATCAAAAGGCAACATCTTATACACCAACAACAAAATGAACAATATATACAAACATCACCAACACTCAATCCTCTACCCACTCCCACCACCTTTCTTCCACCCCCTCCAAGTGAGCCCCATTCTTCTCTTGATGAGTTGCCCATCCCCACGCCGACCCGTACCTCTGCCCGTCACCGCGTCGGTACCAACACACGGTGCAGCAGTGCACCCGGAGCGCTGCTGTCGTGTTTGGCGGGAAGAGAATGCAGGCAGTGAGATGGAAGACACTGGCACCTTTGGTTCTGTCTGCCTGGTTAGTATGGCATCGGGTGGTTCCATGCCATGGCCTGAGACCATCAATTGCCGCATGGTATTGACAAAGTCGATGGTTCGCTGCACCGTGGTGATCAGCTGCAACATACTATTAGTATGCTGCTCTGCAAACGAGGCGATGATGGCCTGGAGGAGCTCTCGACCTGGGTCGACGTTCGTCCTCGACAGCTGAACCATTTCCTGCATTGCTTCCGCCCATCTTGCATCATCACCTCCTTGCTGCATCAACCTGAGGGGATGTGGCTAAGTGGCTTAACGGCACGGGTGCAGTGCTTCACAACGCTTGGTCCCGCTTCCTCCGACTCGAAGCCCCAAAACTCAGACCCCGATACCGATGTTGGGCTCACAGGTGGCACACATGTCAAGAGGATGGAGTCCTTCTCTTCCACCTCCTCGAGCTCAAGTGCGACAAACACTGGGCCTTTTCCTTGCTTTTCCTCCTGGTCTTCGTCTCTGTGGGTTGCGGAGTTGGATGCGGGGGCTTTGGGGGATGTTGAGTGGGGTGGGCGGGGGGGGAGCTGCTGGGCCTGGGTCCTGGTGAGGTCGAGGTGGATGGTGTTGGTGTTGCACATGGCCTTTGCGTGCCAGAGGTAGATGGGGTGCCTAAGTCGGTGCTATCTGATTCATCACTTGCAAGTACTATACAACATTTTAGTGCTTAACAGCTGACATGAGTACCGTCACGTATCACAGTCTTATGTCAAGGACTATCAGTGCTACATCACCACACCCTAAATGGTCAACAGACTACATTAAAATGCATTTGACATCATAATACATGACCTTGCATGACATGAGCATAACACAGACCGGAGATTATGATCAACTTACCATGATGTAGCACGGGATTGGCACCATGTGTGGTGACATGGGGGTGATCACCCACCAACGCCAAGGCATGCTCCTCGATGTCATTCACTTCGATAACCTCTGGTGGGCCCCCTCCCATGCCACACTGCTTTGCAGCGTTGGCTGTTCTTTTCCTCTGCAGAAATAAAAGTTGCAAGCTTTAACTGATTTGCAGATACAACACATACACACACACCAGGGCCACATATATTTTTTCAGTAGGACGGGAGTGCAACAATAAGATCTTTACTTACTCTTGCTGCCGCTACCACATCATTCTATCTCCTCCTGCACTTCCTCATCACGAACCATGGTTCCCACTGCGGACAGGAGCCCCCCAATCTCTCACCAAATGCGTTTATATTGGGGCGGGGCTGGCTTGCCACGACCATCCCGGGTAAGCTCTCTGTAACGGAGCTCCACCTCAGAGACCAGTGCCCCCAGCTCACCATCAGTAAACCAGGGAGCTCTGAGCCTCTCTGCACTGGACCTCCTGGCAACTTTTCTCGCACTCATGATGGGTTTTCAAGTCTGATGATTCGCTTCCCTCTCTCTCTCTCAACCACTTCTCTCTGTAACTGTCAGGTGCAAGTCAGTAACGAGATTTTATGCGCATGTGCAGCTGACCCCTCAGCCCCAATCGTGGGAAAAGTGAGGTCATCAGGCCAAAAAAAAAATTTTTTTTTTTTCAAAATCTCACACATGCGCAGTACACGGCCTCCGATGTTTCCCGAGTCGAGAGGCCTGCACCTACTGCTGACTACTGCTGCCGCCTGCTACCAGCCGTTGGCACCCACTGCTGCCAGCTATCGGCCGATGCCTCCTGTTGCCTGCAGCTCCCGCTCCCGCCGACAAAATTGCGATGAATCTCGCACCCAAGCGGCCCCAGCAGTAGCGGCCGGTAAAAAAAACATGCACCACCCGGGGACCGCTGAAAAATGGGCGGTACTTAGGTTTGACCAAATTTGGGCCCAACGAATGGCATTCCATTCACCTTTGTTCATCTTAGATTCCGTAAATTGTCCAGTCCCCAAATACAACTGACTGAACTAGAAAAGCTAGTCAGATTTTCCAATCGGGTGTGAGCTGGACTGGAAATCGGATGCTGCATGAATAGCCCAGCCCATGGTATGCTGACCCCGTGAATGTTTCCAGTATCAGCAACATTTGCATTATGGAGGCGACATGAAGCACCCTTGTCATTAGGAGCTTACCTGTTGGAGGATGGTGGCAAAACATATATTGATGCAATTTACACCATCGGTCTTTCTATTGCAAGCTGTATGTGAAAGTCACTCATACGGACACCATTGTTATCTCTATTCCTTTTATGTTTCTCTGGGGACCCACAGGAAATTGTGCCATGGCTATCTATATCCAGCCAAGCCAGCTCTTTTCAGGTCAATGTCACTCACTCTCTCAGAACAATTTAGCTCAGATACATCCACCCCCAAGGGGACTTATATGATGGCTCAATATTTATGGGGCAATGGGATGGCAAAAATGGCCGGGGAACGTGTCAAGGCCGGCGACATGGAGGTCCTGCTGAATATCATTATAATTTTCTTCCGTTTCCTGCCAGGCAGCTGCTAAATTAACAGGCTGCCGGGCGGGAAAACCAGTGGCAGGTAAACCACAGTCGGGAACCCTTAGGGACAGTCCCGGCAATTGGGAGAGGGAAAGGCCTGAGATCCAGCATGAAGGCCCAGCATGGAGCGGACATCAGTGCTTAGTGGGTGGATGGGGATATGACTCCGATCACAGCAGGGGCGGGAGAGAGAGGCCGTAATGGGCAGAGGGGAGGCCTAAGTCTTCCTTGAGAGGCTGGGGGCAGCATTCCTACTCCTCCTGGCCCACAAGAAGTGCTATAAAAGGCACTTGCCTTCTTGAGCAAGCAGCTCCCGCCTCTTCTTTAATGCCGGGTTTCCCGAGCCCTGGGAAACCTGCGCGACAACTGTTACATTTAAATCAGGCTCTCAATTGCACAGTGGGAGCCCAACTTAAATGTGTTAACGAAGTGTTCTTCTGGTCCACAACGGGACACTCGTGCGCCATGAAACCCACCGCTCTAAAGGCGGCAACAGGCACGTCGGGTTGGTGACGCGTTCTCCCATTTTAAAATTTGGGTAAAACACAGATCAGCAGTGAGCATAAAGTGGTAATGGTGGCAGAGGAAAAAGAGCTGAGGGGCCAGCTTGGGTCCCCATCCCAACAGAAGACCCTAGGCATTTGGAGCTCACTGAGCCTGTATTTAAAATGCTGTTTTCTAAACTTCAAAGAGGGGCGAGGCCATGGAGTGATTAGCAAACAAGGATGAGGATTTTAAAACATAAGAAACATAAGAATTAGGAACAGGAGTAGGCCATCTAGCCCCTCGAGCCTGCTCCGCCATTCAATAAGATTATGGTTGATCTGGCCATGGACTCAGCTCCCCCGTATTTTGAGGCTGTGCCCCCTAGTTCTAGTCTCCCCGACCAGTGGAAACAACCTCTCCGCCTCTATCTTGTCTATCCCTTTCATTATTTTAAATGTTTCTATAAGATCACCCCTCATCCTTCTGAACTCCAACGAGTAAAGACCCAATCTACTCAATCTATCATCATAAGGTAACCCCCTCATCTCCGGAATCAGCCTAGTGAATCGTCTCTGTACCCTCTCCAAAGCCAGTATATCCTTCCTTAAGTAAGGTGACCAAAACTGCACGCAGTACTCCAGGTGCGGCCTTACCAATACCCTATACAGTTGCAGCAGGACCGCCCTGCTTTTGTACTCCATCCCTCGCGCAATGAAGGCCAACATTCCATTCACCTTCCTGATTGCCTGCTGCACCTGCAAACTAACTTTTTGGGATTCATGCACAAGGACCCCCAGGTCCCTCTGCACCTCAGCATGTTGTAATTTCTCCCTATTCAAATAATATTCCCTTTTACTGTTTTTTTTCCCAAAGTGGATGACCTCATACTTTCCGACATTGTATTCCATCTGCCAAACCTTAGCCCATTTGCTTAACCTATCCAAATCTCTTTGCAGCCTCTCTGTGTCCTCTACACAACCCGCTTTCCCACTAATCTTTGTGTCATCTGCAAATTTTGTTACACTACACTCTGTCCCCTCTTCCAGGTCATCTATGTATATTGTAAACAGTTGTGGTCCCAGCACCGATCCCTGTGGCACACCACTAACCACCGATTTCCAACCCGAAAAGGACCCATTTATCCCGACTCTCTGCTTTCTGTTCGCCAGCCAATTCTCTATCCATGCTAATACATTTCCTCTGACTCCGCGTACCTCTATATTCTGCAGTAACCTTTTGTGTGGCACCTTATCGAATGCCTTTTGGAAATCTAAATACACCACATCCATTGGTACACCTCTATCCACCATGCTCGTTATATCCTCAAAGAATTCCAGTAAATTAGTTAAACATGATTTCCCCTTCATGAATCCATGCTGCGTCTGCTTGATTGCACTATTCCTATCTAGATGTCCCGCTATTTCTTCCTTAATGATAGTTTCAAGCATTTTCCCCACTACAGATGTTAAACTAACCGGTCTATAGTTACCTGCCTTTTGTCTGCCCCCTTTTTTAAACAGAGGCGTTACATTAGCTGCTTTCCAATCCGCTGGTACCTCCCCAAATCAAGACATTGCTGGACTGGGAGCCAATGTACATCAGCGAGCACAGGGGTGATGGGTGAATGGAACTTGGTGTGAGTTAGGATACGGGCAGCAGAGTTTTGGATGAGCTCAAGTGTATGGAGAGTGCGCGGTGGGATGCTGGTCAGGAGAGCATTGGAATAGGTGAGTCTAGAAGTAACAAAGGCATGGATGATAAGCTGAGGCAGGGGCGGAGATGGAGGTGGAAGTAGGCGTTCTTGGTGATAGAGAGCATATGGGGTTGAGAACAGTCTGGTTCAGTCTGAGACAGTGGTTAGAGAGAGGGATGGAATCAGTGGCTTGGGAATGGAGTTTGTGTCAGTAACCAAAGACAATGGCTTTGGTCTTCTCAATATTTAATTGAAATAAATATTTGCTCATCCAGTACTGGATGTAGTCATTCGTGAAGAATCAGGAGTTGAGTTGCTTCATCACTCCCTGCAGACTCATTTCCCATTGCTTCCTGTCACTTCTTCATCACCTGCTCCTTCAGCCTTGGCAAAGACTACTAATGGGATAAGCTGTCTGTTGCAGTTCTCCAAAGGCTTTCACAATTTTTTACACATGATTGTTACTCCCTTTTAATCATTTCCATCCCCTTATATTTCACTTGCATGCAGTTTTCTGCTTCCAACACTCATCATTATCATAGGCAGTCCCTCGGATTCGAGGAAGACTTGCTTCCACTCCCAAAATGAGCTCTTTGATGGATGAACAGTCCAATACGAGAGCCACAGACCCTGTTACAGGTGGGACAGACATTCGTCGAGGGAAGGGGTCGGTGGGGCTGGTTTGCCGCGCGCTCCTTCTGCTGCCTGTGCCTGGCCTCTTCATGCTCTTTGCGTTGAGATTCGAAGAGCTCAACGCCCTCCCGGATGCACTTTCTCCACCTCGGGCAGTCTTCAGCCAGAGTCTCCCAGGTATCAGTGGTGATGTCGCACTTTACCAGGGAGGCTTTGAGGGTGTCCTTATAACGTTTCCACTGTCCTCCTTTGGCTCGTTTACCATGAAGGAGCTCCGCATGAAGCATAAAGCTTCCACCACTAGTGCGCATCCGACACCTGTCCAAATCTGCTCCTGATGCTGTGCTAATGAACTGACCACGGCAAATTGAATGCAAATAGGACACTCCCATTTGAATCTATCCAAAACCTGCCAATAGCCATTTAGTTCTAAATTGTGTCAAAATCTGGGCCACACATTCCAAAGCCACATAATTAAGCACATGAAGAAAAAGAAGGGGTGAATTACCTCGCTGTTGCCAGTGTATAATCAGGGCAAGCACATTTTTGGGGCAGAAAACTGGGCAGTGGCCATTTCCACTAGTTTTTCACTATTAAACCACTTCTCCCAACTTCCGTCTTTGTGGCTCTTCCCACAATCTGCCTGGTGAGTCCCGAAGACCTTCATTTAAATGTTTGGTAATGAGGACCAATGGTGCTGCAGCTCCAACTTTGCTGCTTTTACACTTGCAAAGCACTCAGGGTAACTTAAACTGAAGCTTAGAAAATGAACTGTTGCCAGGATTGGCCGAGAAAGGCAAAAGTAAGGAGATTCTGAGTTTAAAGTGGAGAGTCTGGCGAGCAATTTCTGCAGCTGAGAAATAGTTTTTCCAGTGACTTTGTCTGTGACATTCTGGGGCCGAAATCCAGCCTCCCAAAAAGGTCACTTACCACCAGAAAGCGGCAGCCAGGCGGCGGAGTCGAGCGGCCGGCGACTTCCGGACCAATGGCCACCACCAGCAAAATTCTGCTCGTGGGGGGGGGGGGGGGCAAGGGTTTCTGGTGGTTCCCACTTCCGCCCCGCTGCTGCTGACCATCCTAAGTGCGTCATCAAAGGGTGCACCACCAATCTCTGGCACCCTATGCGAAATTTAGCTCCAAAAATCATAGGCCCGCCATGCAGTGCCCCCGACAGCTTTTTCTGTCGGTGCATCTTCCTTTCACTGTGTGAGCTACGGCAGCATGGCGGCCCTTCAAGGGGAGGGCACACTGCTGCGGCTGTCATGTTTTTTTTCCCGGCCAACGTCCCGATCGGCTGGACAATTATGGCCGTAGGTTCAGCCGGGCCGCCAATTGGTGGCCTGGCACTCTAGTCGAAAATCGCGGCGCTAAAAAGATCCACATTTCGCACATGTGCTGACGCATTTAAATTTTCCTGAGCGCAGGCAGTACTTTAGGGCGCGGCGGTTTACTTTTTGCTGCGCAGATGACCTGGCCCACTTCCAAACCAGCGGGAGAGATGGCGCAGCAAGAGAGCAGGCAGCCTGCACGGCGATTCTCTCCAGCGGCTGCTGAGGCTGTAATGCAGCCCATTGAGAAGAGGTGGCCTGCACTCCATCTGGTTGGTGGAAGGAGCCCAGTGCCCAGCATCTTTAAAAGAATATGGAAGGAGATAGCCCAGGAAGTGTCGGCGGCAGACATGGCGGCCAGAACTGGCACACAATGCCGCAAGAATTTCAACGACCTTGCGAGGGTCATCAGGGTGCGTACCCTTCACATTTATGTAGGCCTGCCATGCTTGCAAAATCAATGTCTCACACAAGTTTTTGATGGACTGGCCCTTCTCAATGTGTTACTGACCATGGTGTGGGTTGTAGAATGCAGCAGAAAGTTGGAGGCTCATTTCTCCAGCCATTCCCTCTGCATTCAGGATACACATACCCTGATTGTTAAGCCTCCTCGCACTGCACTCCCAATGTTGCTAGGCGTTGTCCAAACATCACCCTAAGCCGCTATGCTACCTGGATCTCACCTCCCCTAAGGCTTTGAAAAACCTCAGTCAGCAGCCACACAGATTGAACGGAAGACATTTGCACATCCACACAGTGGCAGCTATTGAACTATGGAAGGCACATGTGGCACAACAGGAGGTGGAGACTTACTCAACCCTTCTTTTTGCTCTTATTGCAGGCCAAGCTCTCCCCTAATAGAAGGGAGCAACATAGTACAGGAGGCGGGCAGCTGGAACTGCTGGAGCTCACCGAGGTTAAGCAGTGAGTGTCGGCCCTTGTGGGCATAGCTGCCGGGGACGTTCCGAACCCCCTTTTGGTATGGCACTTTTGACTGATGTGATTTCCTTAACCCCTAATATCAAGTGGCCTAGCCCCTTTACATATACATGTCCAATGCTACCTTCCTGTTATCAGCCTGCCTCCTCCCATGCTACTAACCACATGTCTCTTTTTTTCTGCTTACAGATGACCAGCCAGAAGCACACCAGCCTTCCCATGACCCATCGACATCTGGCCATGGAGGAGATGATGAGGGAGGGGATGATGATGCTCAGGCAGCAGTCTAAGGCTCACCAATCGCACCGTGTGGGGGCACAACATCGGGGGATGAAGGCGATTTCCAGGGGTTTGAGGAATGAGTCTCCTGGCCCCAGTGGTCTACAGCAACACTGAGCAAGAGGGGAATCTCAGAGGCCAGCTCCCCGGAGGATGAGTCAGCACAGTAGTCCTGCTCAAGGTGGCAATGTCCAGGGACAACACAGAAATGCACCGAGTTCATGGGTGCATTGGGTAGGGTCCCCAAGAGCATAGACGCACTTACTGTGAGTGTAGTGGAGGACGCCTCAAGCATTGCATGTGCATCTGAGGACTCCTGCGAGCCCATTCTTGGCTGCTCACAGAGGCAGATGTGCTCCAGCAGTGACAGTGGCATTCCAGACTGTGTGGCACATGCCATGGGTTATGTTGCATCAGCGATCGCAGTGCAGGCACAAGCTACGCTCCAGCTTGGTGATATCATGTGGTCACTGACTGCTGCCATCCTGTCTGAGTTCCCCACTGTCCAACGGGGAAGCAGGCCAGCAAGTTATGGTGACACATCATGCTCTGGATGCTGAGGTCCAGCTCTGTGTGAATGTCATTGATTCCCAGGAAATGGAAGGTGCTGTCCTTCCTCAACATGACAGCATTCCGGTTCCCACCACTGACTCTCCCATCGTGCACCTTACACGGTCCACACCCAAGCCATCAGAGACTGCTGCCGCTGATGATGAGGCACAACAGTCCGCAGTCGGACCTTCCAGGCCCAGAGCTGGTCCAGGGTGTCCTCCTAGGCCATCTGCACTGTCTGGCCCACCAACACAGCAGCCCTCAAGCAGCCTTGCTGTAGGCACTGAGGCCTAATTGAGGAGGAGCAGCAGGTGTGGGAGGGGGATGAAGGGAAGAGGGGGTAAAGCTAAGGGCAAGTCCCATTAAGGGGTGGGACAATGTTGTGCAGATGCCCTGATATATTGTCATGATGCATGTAAATAGTTGAGTTTCATTAATCCACTTCGTTGTTCTTAAGTGCCTTGCAGCAGAACACTGTTTATTGTATGGTTTTGTTTTGGTAGGTGGGACTGTTTGTTACTTTGTTGGAATAAAATGTCACTTTGACCCTTTGCCATTGGTGTCGTGTATCATTCCAAAGTTCACCGGAGATGTGCCTTTAAGGTGGCACTTACCGTGGTCGGTATTAGCTGCATCTGTCAGCTTCCTCCATTCAAGCAAATCGGTCCATTATGAGCTGGCGATGTTCGGCTCTTGCTTCGGCACCATCTCCATGCTGCCTCCCCTGTGGATGGGGTGGCTGTCGAATCGGGGTCTCACCAGGCTCCTCTTCATCCTCCTCCTGAGATTGGCCTGCAATCCCCACTGGCAATGTCTGGCCCCTCATGATGGTTAAGTTGTGCAGCATGTAGCACACCACAATGAATTTGGAGACCTGTTGAGGGGGATATTGAAGGCTGCCTCCAGAGTGGTCCAGGCATCGGAAACGCTGCTTGGAGCACCCCAATTGTCTGTTCGATGATGTTGTGGGTGGCGGTATGGCTCACATTGTAGCGCTGCTCGACTTTTGTGGTGAGGTTGCAGAGGGGGGGGGGGGGTCATGAGCCAGGTAGCTAGGTCGTATGGATTTGTGAAAGGGAAATCATGCTTGACAAATCTTCTGGAATTTTTTGAGGATGTTTCCAGTAAAGTGGACAAGGGAGAACCAGTTGATGTGGTATATTTGGACTTTCAGAAGGCTTTCGACAAGGTCCCACACAAGAGATTAATGTGCAAAGTTAAAGCACATGGGATTGGGGGTAGTGTGCTGACGTGGATTGAGAACTGGTTGTCAGACAGGAAGCAAAGAGTAGGAGTAAACGGGTACTTTTCAGAATGGCAGGCAGTGACTAGTGGGGTGCCGCAAGGTTCTGTGCTGGGGTCCCAGCTGTTTACATTGTACATTAATGATTTAGACGAGGGGATTAAATGCAGTATCTCCAAATTTGCGGATGACACTAAGTTGGGTGGCAGTGTGAGCTGCGAGGAGGATGCTATTAGGCTGCAGAGTGACTTGGATAGGTTAGGTGAGTGGGCAAATGCATGGCAGATGAAGTATAATGTGGATAAATGTGAGGTTATCCACTTTGGTGGTAAAAACAGAGAGACAGACTATTATCTGAATGGTGACAGATTAGGAAAAGGGAAGGTGCAACGAGACCTGGGTGTCATGGTACATCAGTCATTGAAGGTTAGCATGCAGGTACAGCAGGCGGTTAAGAAAGCAAATGGCATGTTGGCCTTCATAGCGAGGGGATTTGAATACAGGGGCAGGGAGGTGTTGCTACAGTTGTACAGGGCCTTAGTGAGGCCACACCTGGAGTATTGTGTACAGTTTTGGTCTCCTAACTTGAGGAAGGACATTCTTGCTATTGAGGGAGTGCAGCGAAGATTCACCAGACTGATTCCCGGGATGGCGGGACTGACCTATCAAGAAAGACTGGATCAACTGGGCTTGTATTCACTGGAGTTCAGAAGAATGAGAGGGGACCTCATAGAAACGTTTAAAATTCTGACGGGTTTAGACAGGTTAGATGCAGGAAGAATGTTCCCAATGTTGGGGAAGTCCAGAACCAGGGGTCACAGTCTGAGGATAAGGGGTAAGCCATTTAGGACCGAGATGAGGAGAAACTTCTTCACCCAGAGAGTGGTGAACCTGTGGAGTTCTCTACCACAGAAAGTAGTTGAGGCCAATTCACTAAATATATTCAAAAGGGAGTTAGATGAAGTCCTTACTACTAGGGGGATCAAGGGGTATGGCGAGAAAGCAGGAAGGGGGTACTGAAGTTTCATGTTCAGCCATGAACTCATTGAATGGCGGTGCAGGCTAGAAGGGCTGAATGGCCTGCTCCTGCACCTATTTTCTATGTTTCTATGTTTCTATGTATCCTTTGTCCTCAACCTGCCAGCCACACCCCTACCTTTGTCACTTAAACATTCGTGAGATACTGCTCTCACGCAAGATGAATGCATCTTGTGCACTCCCTGGATAGCGGGCATTTACTGCGAGCTTGCACTGCGTGTGGTCGCACACCAGTTGGATGTTTAGGGAATGGTATTCCTTTCGGTTTCTGAATAGCTCTACGTTGTGGAATGGTGCTCGCAAGGCCACGTGCAGTCAATGGCTCCTTGAACCCTCGGGAAGCCAGCAATTCTGCCAAACCCACAAACCCGCTCATTCTGGCTGTCCCTGCTCATTGAGAACTTTATGAAGTCCATTTTGTGGGCATACAGAGCCTATGTGACGTGCCAAAAGCAGCGATGTACAATGTATTGAGAGATGCTGCACATTTCCCCTGTTGTTGTCTGGAAGCTGACGGAGGCATAGAAAGCCAATACCACAGTCACCTTCACTGTGATGGACCGCGCAATCCTGTTGGCGCTATAAGGCTGCAGGTCTGCCTGTAGGAGATGGCATATCTCTGTCAGCACTTCCTTTCAGAAGCGCAGCCTTCTCACACACTGCTCCTCAGAGAGCTGGAGGTTGCATGAGCAAAATTCGGTCAGGCAGTCAGCATGGATTTATGAAGGGGAAGTCATGTTTGACAAATTTGCTGGCTGTAACGAACAAGGTGGATAAAGGGGAACCAGTGGATGTGGTGTATTTGGACTTCCAGAAGGCATTTGACAAGGTGCCACATAAAAGGTTACTGCACAAGATAAAAGTTCACGGGGTTGGGGGTAATATATTAACATGGATAGAAAATTGGCTAACTAACAGAGATCAGAGAATCGGGATAAATGGTTCATTCTCTGGTTGGCAACCAGTGACTAGTGGGGTGCTGCAGGGATCAGTGCTGGGACCCCAACTATTTACAATCTATATTAAATGACTTGGAAGAAGATACTTGATAAATTTGCTGACGATACAAAGAAGGGAGGAAAAGCAATGTGTGAGGAGGACACAAAAAATCTTCAAAATGACATAGACAGGCTAAGTGAGTGGGCAAGAATTTGGCAGATGGAATATAACATTGGAAAGTGTGAGGTCATGCACTTTTGGCAGAAAAAAAATCAAAGAGCAAGTTATTATTTAAATGGAGAAAGATTGCAAAGTACCGCAGTACAGTGGGACCTGGGGGTACTTGAGCATGAAAGGCAAGAGGATAGTATGCAGGTACAGTAAGTGATCAGGAAGGCCAATGGTATCTTGGCCTGTATTGCAAAAGAGGATGGAGTATAAAAGCAGGGAAGTCTTGCTACAGCCATACAAGTATTGGTGAAGCCACACCTAGAATACTGTGTGCTGTTTTGGTTGCCATATTTACAAAAGGATATAATTGCTTTGGAGGTAGTTCAGAGAAGGTTCACTAGGTTGATTCCGGGGATAAGGGGGTTGACTTATGAGGAAAGGTTGAGTAGGTTGGGCCTCTACTCATTGGAATTCAGAAGAATGAGAGGTGATCTTATCAAAATGGATAAGATTATGAGGGATGGATGCAAAGAGGATGTTTCCACTGATGGGGGAGACTAGAACTAGAAGGCATGATCTTAGAATAAGGGGCCACCCATTTAAAACAGAGATGAGGAGGAATATCTTCTCTGAGGGTTTTAAATCTGTGGAATTTGCTGCCTCGGAGAGCTGTGGAAGCTGGGACATTGAATAAATTTAAGACAGAAATAGACAGTTTCTTGAGTGATGAGGATAAGGGGTTATGGGGAGCGGGTGGGGAAGTGGAGCTGAGTCCATGATCAGATCAGCCATGATCTTATTGAATGGCGGAGCAGGCTCGAGGGGCCGTTTGGCCTACTCCTGTTCCTATTTCTTATGTTCTTATGTTCTTATGAGCTTGGTATCTGTAATCCCATGGGGGTAAGCCCTCCTCCCTAGACATCTTCGGCTTCTCCTGATCCGTGGGCCAACATGGCCAAGAGCCCTTCTTCTACCTTGATGCCGCCTAGCAATAGCATGCAGTATGATACACTGGCGAACTAGTAATGACCCCATTAAATTCTCTCACTGAAGTTGTAAGAACACTGTAATGGCAGATAAAACTGCTGATTTCAAGTCAGAGCTTCATGCAGCGTGCTGTGTGCAAACATTGCAGTCAATGTGACCTGTAATGTAGGATCCTTCTCCCTCATTTAAATACGTCGCAAATATTGCCTACTGGACCATGGGAGCGCCTGAATTTTCAGGCATTTCCTGGGGCAGGCGTATAATGTGGCGTTAGGGCCTAATTTTGCATCCGTAGTGCTAGCGGAGAGTTGCATGAAGATTGATGTAATAATCTCAGTGAAACTAGAGGGTTTAGTGGTAAGTTTTTGCACCGCTGCAAACCATGAGCCAAATTTGCCAACCGGGCAATAAAAGCTGGATGCCCGCCATAACACCTGAAACCACCCTTTACCGCCCCTCCGGGGCGCTACCAGGCACAAGGGAGCTGAAAATCCAGCTCCTGGACTTGCTTCTCACTGCTTCTGAAAAAGTCAGACCCCTGGTAGATTTTTGGAACCCACCCACCCATCCACCCATCCACTATCTGCAGTAAGCAGAGTCAGGCAGCATAGGAGGATGAGGGTATCATTACCTGGCACGAAATAATATACAGACGGAACAGTCATAAGAGGATCTTACTGGTCAGGAGAGGCTCTGCAGTCTGTTTAAGATCATATATCAGGAATAGTTGTAGTCTGCTGTAGTCTGCTGTGCCCTTCACAACTGTGTCATTCAAAAAGGGCTATTTTAGGCTGCCCTGAATCATGATTTTCTACATAACACTCACTACATTCCAAAAAAAAAGCACTTTGAGACATTTTGATGCTTCAACAAGGGCAAATTTAATGTAATATTCATAGCATTTTGAATGAAGCAGATATATTGGGGGGAACTTTAACTTCCCGCAGTTTGAGAGATGTTGCCAAAGAAGCCTTGGTGACCTGCTGCAGTACATCCTGTAGATGTGTAATGCTGATGGTGGTGGAGTGGATGTTTGCACCAGTGGATGGGGTGCCGATCAAGCGGACCATTTTATCCTAGGTAGTGTTGAGTTTCTTCAGTGCCATTGGAGATGTACTAATCCAGGCAAGTATTCTATCACACTCCTGATTTGTGTGTTTTAGGTGGTAAAGAGGCTTTAGGGAGTCAGGATGTGAGCTACTTGCCACAAAATACCCAGCCTTTGATATGCTCTAATAGTCACTGCATTTATGTTGCTCGTCCAGTTCAGTTTTGGGTCAATGGTGACACCCAGGATATTGATGGGGAATTTGATAATAGTAATGCCATTGAATGTCATGGGGGGATGGTTAGACTCTCTTTTGTTGGAGGTGGTCATTGTGTGGCACTTGTGTGGTGCAAATGTTACTTGCCACTTATCAGCCCAAGCCGAGATGTTGTCCAGGTTGTGCGAGCCATGCAGGCATGGATTGCTTCATTATCTAAGGAATTGTGAATGGAGCTGAACACCATACAATGTGCCTCACTCTGACTTTAGGCCTCCAATGACTACAACTATCTTCCTTTATACCAGGTCTGACTCCAACCAATGGAGAGCTTTCCCTCTGATCCCTATTAACTTGCCATGGCACTTTGGTGCTACAGTCAAGTGCTGCCTTGATGTCAAGGACAGTCACTCTCACCTCACCTCTTGAATTCTGCTTGTGTCTATGTTTGGACCAAGGCAGTAATGAGGTCTGGAGCTGATTGGTCCTGGTAGAATGGGAATTGAGCATTAGTGAGCAGGTTATTGGTCAATAATGGCCACTTGATGGCACTGTTGACAACACCTTCCATAATTTTGCTGATGATTGAGAGTAGCCTGATGGAACAGTAATTGGGTAAGGGCTGGTGCTGGTTTGTAAAGTTGCTGTTGCTCTTTTTCAACCAAATGTTCATCCATTCAAATGAAACGGTCAATAACAGCACCCATTATAAGCAGATAAAGCTCACTGAGGGTGATCAGGCAAGAAATATGAGAAAGAAGAGATGTGGAAGCTGGAAACTCTGCTGATCCAAATAGCACAGAAATCCTATGATCCAATTACCTGCAGGTGATTGCCCCTTTAAATTCTGCTCCAGTAGTTCTGAGAGACCAATTCTGCTTAGTTTTATTGGGCATTGGGAAATATTTCTGCAATTTGAAGTTAAAACGGCATCAGTGTCCTAATTTACATGTATTCATGAGGTCCCTGCCTGCCTCTGGTGGGCACCTTGGCCATCTTTGAAAACTGTGCAGTTAAAATGACGGTGGGCGGGAATGCTTTGGGTATGCTCCGTTAAGTACTCCATTGCTATTTTAAGCACCAACTTGCTACATTCATGTTGGAAGGACAAGGTTAAAATTGGGTCTATGTTCTGCAGTATCAATGTTACGGAAATTTTCAAACCAGAAACAGTTTTGTCAATACTATAAGTGTAATACATTTGGCACTGTAGTTTATACGTGTACCTGACTAGCATTAGAGCAGAACCCTGAACAGGTTCCAGAAGAATGATGCCACACTTAACTCCCAGATGGTCTAAACACAGAAAAGGTTGGTCACTTCCTTTTCTTACTAAACTCATTTTATATATTACTCCAACTCTCTAAATATTCTTGGGCAATCATTTCATTATGCTTAACTCGAGCACAATTTCTATCTTGTATAAAGAATCAAAGACTTTTTAGTGAATGCTTTGAAAATTTTTAGATGAGATTTCCCTTGGCAATAGCTTTATGATTAAAAGTAAAGAATGTTTGGAAAACATCTGGAGCGAACTTGTAGAACGTTATGCAGCACAGAAGCCATAGTTTGTTGCACCTCAATAATATAATGACAATCGAGTGGAGACAAGCCTCCTTGTGTACTAATTTTAAATAAAAAGATTAATGATAGGATTGGTGGTAAAACATGTTTTACACATTGCAACATGACCCCAAGAACTTATGCAGTCAAGGATCACTGGTGCTGATACAGAAGTAACTCCTAATTTGATCATTTTCCCCTTTTTTACCCCAATCTCTTCAATTGATTTCTTTGCATGAATTTAGTTTTCATACTTATACACTTCTGAAATGTTCATGTTACTTTAATGTTATTAATCCAAATTGCTTAACCATTAATATACTTATGATTTTAAAGGATTACTGTTTTGAAGGTTTCTGCAATTGTGAAATTGTTAAATATTAAGAGATAGACTTTCCATTATTGTGCAGATCATCGAAAAATGGGCGTTATTGCCAGTGTTAGCATTTATATTGGGTTTTGAGATTGCCAGAGTATCACCCATTTTCAAACCTGCTACTTTCCACTTTATAATTTAGGCATTAGCAGGAGCGATGTGAAATGGGCGTTAGCAGTTTTTTTTCTGTCGTAAAATGTCGGCATCCATCATCATCATCATCATAGGCAGTCCCTCGAAATGAGGATGACTTGCTTCCACACCAAAAAGGGATGAGTTCATAGGTGTTTCAATGAAGGACCTAATATTCCACATCCTGAACTACATGTTGAAGGGTGGAAGATGCCTGTGCGTGGATTTTTTTAATGTGTAGTGGCCGTTGCACACCAGCCACCACACGGGCTTGACAGAGCTAGGTCTTGGTCCAGTGGCAAGGACGACTGGAGATTAGCTCTGCTGTACAGACCTAGTGCGCACACATATTGCAGTGTGGGCTGCCCCTGGGTCCTCGACACTTCTGGCCCCAAACTCACGTCTCTCCTGGGCCCCGATCACATCCATAGCAACGTCATAGCAACGGTCTTTTCCCACATTTCAGGAGGTCAGGGGTCATCAACACATGCGCAGAACATAGAGAAAGAGAGAGAGGAGAGAGAGAGAGAAAGCTTGTTTGGGTTTTGTTCAGATTGTTGTGTTGGTGTGCTGGTGACTATTATAGGATTTTTTTTTAAAGACTATTCACTACTATTACTACTACTACTAGTGAGTCTTGTGAGAGAGAATTGAGTGAGAGAGATACATATAAATAGATATATCTGTCAGAAAATAGAAAACAATAGAGGGCATGGAGGAGATGAGAGCTTATGATGTGGAGGTGGAGAAGGCTGGTGAGGGCAGTGATTTTGGTGAGGTTGGAGAGGAAGTGGAGATGGGAGGTAGGAAAAGAGTCAGGTGCTTTTCCGATGAGGCAAATGCTACCCTCCTGCAGGTGGTCGAATCACGTGGGCCCAATTAATCCGGGGTGGGTGTGGGAAGCCTACCCCAAAAGTATACCAAAAGATCTGGACTGAGATTGCAGAGGTGATGTCGTCAGCGACACACGAGGTCCGTGAGGGCAACCAGTGCCGCAAGCGCTGGAACGACCTTGTTGGTTATGTTATATAATTGTAATTGTAAGTGTAATGAGGCAATAATTTCAGATCTGATGTATTGCAGTTAGACTGGTAATGCTTTACTCAAAACCTATGTTTCCGGTGTATTTGTATCCTGAAAAGGTGCTCGCATGGTGATGTACATACAGTCTATTGCTCCCTGCACCTTGGGGAAGTTTGCTAGTCTCAAGAATCATAGAGCCCTCTCAGTCTGTGCCTCCCGTGTCATAAGGAAGCTTATAAAATCCATCCTGTGTGCGTAAAAGTTTCATTCACCTGTCGAATGCAGCAATGTGTGGCATGCTGAGAGATAGCACAAATGTCACCAGCTGAGGCCTGAAAGGAGCCCGATGCATAGAAGGAAGTTATCTTGACCTCAACGGACAGTGCTGTCCTGTAGTGCTGTTAGGCTGTAGATCTCCCCTAACGAGCTGGCATATCTCACTGATGACCTCCTTCCAGAAGCGCCGTCTCCTAAGGCATGTGTTCTCGGACAAGTTCAGGTAAGATTGCTTCTCCCTGTAAGTGCGTCGGGTGTAAGTTCTCCTCCTCCTCCTCCTCAGTCTGCCACCTTTTTGATTGGGCACATAATGCTTTTCAATATACCTTCTCCTATCTCTAGTCTGCAGCATGTGAGTAGTCATCAATACAGGCTGAGAAATTACAGGCCCCATTACAATAACAATCAGTATTATATCTATTCTTCACAAACAATAAAGTTCCCTACTAAAACTCATAAAATAAATAAAAATAAATGCAATTCATCCACAGTATAAGATATTTGTTCAGATTTTCAAATTATCTTAAAGTAACTCACAGATTACATCAAAACTCCCCAGAACTTGAAGCAGCCTTTTATATGAAACATCCTCCGATTTACAAAATGGCGGCCATACCGTTGGGTTTAGGTCAGGTGAGTGCAGCTTTTTTTCGGCAAGCGATATTTTCGGCGATATATGGGCGATATGGCAAAAGTAACGCTCGGCAATATTATGGCCGTTAATTTCGGTTATTCTGAGTCTTTACAGCAAAAAAATATGGGCGGGCGTTTTTTTAAATTCTTGGCGTTAACTAGATGCTGAAAGTGATGCTGGGCGAAAGGTGAGCGATAAATGGGCGTTGTTTCCATTTTTTTGTGAAATGGGCAATACCTGGCGTCATACTTCATCTCAACGTTAAAATGGACGATAAGTGGGTGGTAGCGATGCAAAACTAATGAAAAGTCTAGCCCTAAAGCTGCTTACATTGGAACTAATTATGTCAGAAAGTTATAATTTTTCAGAAATTAATGCAACTCAGGAAACCAAAAATGCAGATTATGTTGTTTTTAAACATTGTAGATTAATATTACAGTATAATCACTGGACTAGTAACCCATAGGCCTGGACTGATGATCCAGAGACATGAGGGCAAATCCCACAACAGCAGCTGGGGAATTTAAGAACATAAGAACATAAGAATTAGGAACAGGAGTAGGCCATCTAGCCCCTCGAGCCTGCTCCGCCATTCAATAAGATCATGGCTGATCTGGCCGTGGACTCAGCTCCACTTACCCGCGCTCTTAATTTAAATTCAGTTAATGAATAAATCTGGAATAAAAAGCTGGTGACCGTGAAACGACCGGATTGTTGTAAAAACCCATCTGGTTCACTAATGTCCTTTAGAGAAGGAAATCTGCCGTCTTTACCTGATCTGGCCTATATGTGATTCCAGGCCCACAGTTGACTTAACTGCCCTCTGAAATGACAGCTCACCACCTTCTTCTCTAGGGAAATTAGGGATGGGCAATAAATGCTGCCCTTGTCAGTGACACCCACATCCCATGAACGAATAAATAATTTTTTTTAAATTCAGGTAACGAATACCAGCCTTTGAGATCTTAATTAAAAAATGTTTATTGTGTTTCCCATGTTATGTTTCAGTGGATTTGTATCTTGGCCAAGAACTAATGATCTGATTTAGTGCACTATAACTACAACTTAGGTTTACATAATATCCTGCTCGGTGCAGCTTTGATTGGGAATTCTGTTGCTTATAATAGAAAGTAATAATATATCATTACTCTATGATGTCTGTGATTCTTCAATTGCACAATACAGTTGCCACACAAAACGGTGTTTTGACGCTGAGTGAAACTACAGCAATTGATTTTTAGATGGGGAAAGATTATGAATAATTTGCATCTGTTGATTTGCAGCAGCACTCAAGCATTCAGGTAACGCTGTCTTTCTCATATTGCTATTCTAGAAAACGTTTATTCATGCTAATGACATTTTACTGACTATAAACCTGTTATTTCCAGCCTCACCATTGACTTGCATTGAATGTCATGAAGTTGCTGTATTTGTGCGGTAGATACAAATTAAACCTGCTTCAGATAATTAGGGCGAGTAATTACAAGTGTAAGTACCCTTTTAAGAACATGATAATTGTTAATTACTGCCAATCTGTGGAGTCTCATTCTTTTAGGTTTTGAATTTTTCTGGGAGATTTTAAAAATGTCACATTTTAATTTATTTTTCTTACTTATCATTTCTGTCTCATTTTTCTCTTTATCAATCCAATCTTTCTTCCCTCTGTTTATTTCTCTTTCTATACCTGATTTGACATTGAATTCACCCCTTTAAGTCACCCTCCTTCTCAATCCTTCCACTGGTTATTCCCAATTCTTTGCTTAAGGGCCTACCCTGTTCACTCAGGTCCCACATGCCCTGGTTTCCTCGCTGCGCTGTTATCAGCTCACACTTTTAAAAACTTTGCGGGCAAAAATGTTTTACGCTGAAGGGTGCAGGGGCAAGTCTAACTAATGACAGGTGCCACTGGATGCCATTGGACATCAGCACAGTGAATTTGTGAAACATGACATTTGGATGTTCCAATTGGTGAACCTAGGATGCAAAACTGTTTGAATAAGTTCACTGCAATGCATATCAATGGAAATTACTTGACATTAACTAAATGGATAGTAACCTGGATGTCAGTGTGAATAAATCAGATACAGCTTTTCATTGGATTATTAATCTCTTGAACAGCTTTCAAATTACACGCAATTTTCTGATTATTATTAGAACTGGTCATGGTAGATGCTGCCACCTTCTCAATAGATGGAAGATTAAAGCATCCCCATCATGCAACTGTGGAGCTCCTAATCAGACCATGGAGCACACCATTGATCACCAACTTCAGAGGAAATTCACAGGCAGCCTACAAGATATCCACCCACGTTGTTACACCAGAAGGTTTGGCCTGGATATCTGACTTAGATATTGACATTTGATTTGCTTTGCTCCTACCATACGAAAGAAGAAGAATATTATCAGAAAGGAATTAGTACAATTCTTCTCCAGCCAAATATTATATCCTCAAAGCTACTGTTGCTGATATTATGGACTATTATTTAAAGCAATGGTTACTGCGTTCTTTGCTATTTCAGCAGAAGCATTAATCTATTTAAAATGAACAGATTAGTGCCTACATTAAATAAGCAGTGAAAGTGATGTCGTACAAATGCATTATACACTTGTCTGCTAAGAATGCCAACAGTAACTTCTGTCTTATAACTGGTCGAAACAGGGGAGAAATTAGCCTGGTTTGCACCTCCTGTTAGTGCCTGCGGGGGGCGGTAACAGGGCGCTGATGCCCGTGAACTTCTCTGCTGGTTTTGCGATGGCACTAACACTTACCGCCTCGCTCTCTAGCGCCCCGTTGATTGTGACACCATCTGGTGGTTAGCGCCCTGTTACCGCCCTGGATCAGAAATTCACTGTCACCCCCTGCCTGAGCGCCTGCCATCAAGAACAGCAGGAAGAGGATGGGGTATGCAGTCAGATGACCGCTGGAGGAGCGGTATTTAAAGGCATCAACGTCTGGTTTATTTGTAGTCGACAATGGCCTCCATCCAGTAGCCGGAAACAGCAGTGCCCTCCTTCGTTCCACTCCCACGACCAATGCCTCCAATTCCTGGTCGCTGAAATGGCGAGCTCTCTCCCTGGGACTGGGATCAGTCATGAAAATTACTGGATTCAGTTGCTTAGCGGTCACCTTCACTGCCAGCAATGTTGATAATGAGGATCTGCACTTTAAGAGCTGGAAGCAGCCGGTGTGAATGATCATTCCTAATTACATTGCACCTGAAATTTATTGTCGTCTGCTGATGGAGCACCTGAAGCACCCTACTGAGGTCATTACCATTTGATTTAGTGCTCCAGTTCTTTCTTGGTGCGCTAGCAGCCAATTTAGTGGAAGCTCAGAATCATTAGCGCCTGGCACTACTTTTTCAACATTTCAAAAATTAGTGCCTCATTTCCAAATTTCTAGCCCTTAAATTTTAGGATCCACTTTCTAATTATTGCAATGTTTAAAAATTACTTGTGGATTTGGCAAATGTTATGCACAGATGTCATTGCCTATTTTAAGCAGCTTTATACAAATCTCAAAAACAGCATCATGGTGAACCTAAATAATGGCCTATGACCGTGTACACACAGCGTGCACGATAATAAGTGCCCTGCAAGTTCCGGGTTTCCGCGATACGCATGCACGAAAACCCAGAACTTGCGATCTGTCAAGTTTCAGCTTGACAGATCGTACGAATGTGCAAGAAATGGACATTTGTTGGTGCAGCGTTTGCCCAACTACTGCCCAACGAATTTCCAAGAAACACTAACACCTGGTAAAAGCAGGCATAAGGCTTTATTTTACCAGCGAAAGAGTTTAATAAATATTAAAATAATTTTAAAAAAATGATTTAAACATTCAAAAACTGTTAAAATTAGTTGCGATTATTTTAGGCCCCTATAAAATGTTTAAATTTATTTTTCTAAAATTTTTATTTTTGTTTTATATGTTTAAATTGTATTTTAATTAATTTTAAACATGTGATGATTTATTTTTATTGAGGATGTGTGAAAATGTCGTTTTTTATGTGATTCCTATTATGCTGATGGGGATTTCATATGTAACTGAAATCCCCTTTTTGATTGATTGGGCCAGCTTGTGAACTGCATGCACCCCTGAGATATGTGGGCCTTTACGCCTGCAACCCAGGAGCGCAAGTCATCGTAGGTCCGGGGCCATCAGGCAAGTATGGATTAAACTTGCAGCTCGGAGGTATTTGCCTGTGGGAAGCCTCCAACTGCAATTTCCGATCCATTGTTATAATGAGCTGCAAATGATGTGAATGGTATTAGTCTCTTCACCTTGAAGGATTTTTGTTATGTTATAAAGCCGACAAGTGTGCTTCATTGCTTTTGATAGATTGGGGGATAAGTTGGGGTCATTTGTGCCTCCCATTAGCTAACAGGGCGTAAACGACTTTGCAATCGGATGCGGCATGGCTAACGATTCCTGTTAAATTCAGCGGGAGTTTAGTGGCGGCGCTATGGCATTGTGCCCCAATCTCCTGCGCCCAGAGATCATGACATCATTGCAGTGCACAACGCCCCTTTAGCGTCCCGGGCTCTAAATTGGGTAACGCCCCCTGAAGCTGCACCGGGCGATAACAGTGACAGCTTTAGGGGACGCGAACAAGGCGGCCAGCCACTAGCGGGGTGAAAGTTAAAGGGGAGGTGGCCGACTGCTCGGCAAAAAAGTGCCCGGTTTTGTTTTACTCACTGTTACTGATTTGGACACGGGATCTGTGCGGCGATTGCTCAGCCCGGCACTCTGCTTTGCGAATTTGGAGTAGAAAATATAACTAGGAGTGACAAAAGAAAAAACAATTGAAGCCAGAGGTAAAGTTTAAAATTAGAAGGGTGGAAAAAATGCTGCAAATGTAATTATTGCTCAAAATCACTAATGAAGCTGAAAATGTAAAGATTCTATGTCTTCTTTATATTTGATCCTGACCAACGGATCCACCACAGACCCAATTCACATTTGGACTGGGGTCAAGCAAGGCTGTGTCATTGCACCAACGCTCTTCTCGATCTTCCTTACTGCAATGCTCCCTCGCACCCTCAGTAAGCTCCCCGCTGGAGTGCAGCTAATCTATATAACAAATGGGAAACTGTTCAACCTCCGCCACCTCCAGGCTAGATCCAAGGTCGTCCCATCCTCTGTCATTGAATTACAGTACACAGATGACACCTGCGTCTGCGCACACTCAAAGGCCAAACTCCAAGTTATTGTGAACACCTTCACCGAAGCATACGAGAGCATGGGCCTTAGACTAAACAAAGGTGCTCTACCAACCTGCTCCCGCCATGCAGCTCCCCGATTTATCAAAGTCCATGATGAGGCCTTGGACAACCTGGAACATTTTCCATACCTTGGGAGCCTACTGTCAACAAGGGCTGACGTCTATGACAAAGTCCAACACCGCCTTCAGTGTGCCAGTGCAGCCTTCAGTCGCCTGAGAAAGAGAGTGTTTGAAGACCAGGACCTCAAACCCAGCACCAAACTCATGGTCTACAGAGCAGTAGTGATTCCCGCCCTTCTATATGCCTCAGAGACATGGACTATGTACAGCAGGCACCTCAAAGCACTGGAGAAGTATCACCAATGCTGCCTCCGCAAGATCCTGCAAATCAATTGGCAGGATAGGCACACCAACATCAGCGTTCTTACTCAGGCCAACATCCCCAGCATCGAAGCACTGACCACGCTCGATCAGCTCCGTTGGGCAGGCCATGTTGTCCGCATGCCCGATACGAGACTCTCAAAACAAGTGCTCTACTCGGAGCTCTGACAAGGCAAGCGAGTCCCAGGTGAAGGGAGGAAGTGCTTCAAGGACACCCTCAAAGCCTCCTTGAAAAAGTACAACATTCCCGACAACTGGGAATCCCTGGCCCAAGACCACACAAGGTGGAGGAAAAACATCAGGGAAGGCTCTGAACACTTGGAGTCTCTACGTCGAGAGCAAGCTGAAACCAAATGTAAACAGCGGAAAGAGCGCATGGCATCCCAAGCACCCCACCCACCTGTTCCTTCAACCATTGTCTGCCCCACCTGTGAGAGACTGTAGGTCCCGTATAGGACTCATTAGTCAAATGAGAACTCATTTTTAGCGTGGAAGCAAGTCATCCTCGATTCCGAGGGACAGCCTAAGAAGAAGAATTCATTAACCTTAGTTTGTGGTAATGTAACTGCCCTGGTGTAAGAATCTTTGAGTAGGACTGCCTGCACACTCATCTTGTAGCACTGCATGTGATGCCAAAAATGCAGAACAATTAAAAATAGGCTGGTTCTAGCAGGAGAAATTGTCCATCATTTGGTAAATTTTGGAGTTTGGATTCTAGACTGATTGTACAATTTATTTTGTTACAAACTAGGTGGACTTTTTTTTCCCAGACAGTTTTCAATTGAAAAGATTGCCTTCCATTGCCTGATCATACTTAAGATACTTGCTCCCTACAAGTTTCTAAGTCTTCATCAACCATGCCAGGTTCCTCATGATGGGGAGAGAAGTTTACCTTCTCTGACATTGTGTGGCTTGCTGTTGGTCCAACCTGAGGGTACAGACATGGACACTTCAACTGTGGTCATATAAGAAGAATGAGGTGTTAGCGAATTCATGAATGATGATATGTTAACTTAATGAAGGTATGAAAAAGAAAAAAATAATGAAACAGTTGAGCCAGCAAATTAGAACTTGGAATCAAGACTTTTACGATACTTTAAAGGACATGCTTCCAATACCCTTTGTGTGAAGTTGCATTGTTGCAAAGTGTTTAAAGTTCTCTAAGCACCAGAGGGCCATATGAAGCAGTCCGGTCACCCAGTATAAAATGGTTAGGGAAAAACTGAGTTTAAAAGCAAGAACATTTATTTTGAAAGATCCAATGACACAAAAAAGGGAAAAATGAACTTGCCTGAACAGAATTGAGGAGGCCCAATTATTTCATCTGCTGGAACACAGAATGAACCCATCCTTTGTCTCCACTAATTCTGGTACATTTTTCTTTTTAATACTTCACAAATATTTTATAAGCCGTGCGTCTCACTCCCGAGCCGTGTGCCCCGCTACCATCCCAGAAAGGAGTTAGCGTTCCACTTCTTTCGGGGGCGGTAACCTCAATTTCTCGCGAGAGGTGAGGCTTCTGCGCCTGGTGCAAAGTCGCAGGTGTTACTGCCCCAACAATTGTTCAGTATGTGCTTGGAATACACGACATGGTTATTCTCTGTAGAATCTGGCATAATGACTGGTTTTGAATTTAGCCTGTCTCTTTCTTGTCTGGGAAGACTGTGATGTGCCAGCGTGGAATACACGTGAGCCACACTATATTACCATGATTTGTTTTTACCAATTTGTGTAATTTTCAGTATGCGTTTGGAATACATGACATGGTTATTCTCAATAGAATCTGGCATAATGAAGAAAGAGACAGGGTAAATTTAAAACCAGACATTGATAAAAAGCACATGTGGAAAAAATACTGTAGGTCATATTGACCTGGAATAAATGTTTATTTAATACACCCTGGTTAGTTTGTGTTGTATCAATGCCAAAATTATGTATTTTGTTGGTCAATGAAATAGATTTAAATTGGAAATAAATAAAATAATATTCAGAACTGGTAGAATTCCGCAGAACAGAAGATATTACTATTTCAGTAGTGTGGGAACACTAGATATTTTTCTTTGTAAAGTCCTCAGATAGCCTTGTCTTAACCTGACAATGTTCCAGAAGTTATCTCTATTCGGTGTCTAATCTACAATTAATGTCACTGTTCTCTCTATAGTAAGCACCTTTACAGAATTACGTTATGTTTAAAAGAAAAATTTCCTCTGGCCATGATACAGAACCAGATAATGAAAATCGTAGTCATAATAACGTTTTTTTAATTTCTTCTTGCAGTGTTTCCAACATTCCATTTATTGTTCATCCTTAGTTTTCGTGAGAAGGTGGTAGGCGGCCTTTTTCTAATGATTCGTAGTGGCTCAGCCACTTCAGAAGGCATTAAGAGTCATGTGTATGCCAGTTAAGGATAGTTCTATTCTCTGAAGGACATTAGTGAACTAATTGGGTTTTTACAGTAATCCAGCTAGCTCACATTTACCAGATGTAATGAATATAATTTCATAACTTATCATGGCGCAAATTTGATTCAGGACCCTGGGGGGCTAGTCCAGTACCATAACCACCAAGCTCATAGTCTACAGGGCTGTAGTAATACGCGCCCTCCTGAATGGCTCAGAGACATGGACCATGTACAGTGGACACCTCAAGTCGCTGGAGAAATACAACCAACGATGTCTCCGCAAGATCCTACAAATCCCCTGGGAGGACTGACGCACCAACGTTAGCGTCCTTGACCAGGCCAACATCACCAGCATTGAAGCACTGACCACACTTGATCAGCGCCGCTGGGCAAGCCACATTGTATGCATGCCAGACATGAGACTCCCAAAGCAAGCGCTCTACTCGGAACTCCTTCACGTCAAACGAGCCAAAGGTGGGCAAAGGAAACATTAAAAGGACTTCCTCAAAGCCTCCCTGATAAAGTGCAACATCCCCACTGACACCTGGGAGACCCTGGCCAAAGACTGCCCTAAGTGGAGTAAGTGCATCCGGGAGAGCGCTGAGCACCTCGAGTTGCCGAGAGCATGCAGAAATCAAGCGCAGGTAGCGGAAAGAGCGTGCGGAAAACTTGTCCCACTTATTCACTGGAGTTCAGAAGAATGAGAAGGGATCTCGTAGAAACGTTTAAAATTCTGACGGGTTTAGACAGGTTAGATGCAGGAAGAATGTTCCCAATGTTGGGGAAGTCCAGAACCAGGGTCACAGTCTAAGGACTGAGATGAGGAGAAACTTCTTCACCCAGAGAGTGGCGAACCTGTGGAATTCTCTACCACAGGAAGTTGTTGAGGCCAATTCACTAAATATATTCAAAAAGGAGTTAGATGTAGTCCTTACTACTCGGGGGATCAAGGGGTATGGCGAGAAAGCAGGAATGGGGTACTGAAGTTGCATGTTCAGCCATGAACTCATTGAATGGCGGTGCAGGCTCGAAGGGCCGAATGGCCTACTCCTGCACCTATTTTCTATGTCTATGTTTCTAAGACTTGCTTCCACTCTAAAAATGAGTCCTGAGGTGGCTGAACAGTCCAATACGAGAACCACAGTCCATGTCATAGGTAGGAGAGATAGTCGTTGAGGGAATCAGTCTGGTGAACCTTCGCTGCACTCCCTCACCAAGGCCCTGTACAACTGTAGTAACACCTCCCTGCCCCTGTACTCAAATTCCCTCGCTATGAAGGCCAACATGCCATTTGCTTTCTTAACTGCCTGCTGTAGCTGCATGCCAACCTTCAATGACTGATGTACCATGACACCCAGGTCTCGTTGCACCTCCCCTTTTCCTAATCTGTCAGATAATAGTCTGTCTCTCTGTTTTTACCACCAAAGTGGATAACCTCACATTTATCCACATTATACTTCATCTGCCATGCATTTGCCCACTCACCTAACCTATCCAAGTCACTCTGCAGCCTCATTGCATCCTCCTCGTAGCTCACACTGCCACCCAACTTAGTGTCATCCGCAAATTTGGAGATACTACATTTAATCCCCTCATCTAAGTCATTAATGTACAATGTAAACAGCTGTGGCCCCAGCACAGAATCTTGCGGTACCCCACTAGTCACTGCCTGCCATTCTGAAAAGCACCCATTTACTCCTACTCTTTGCTTCCTGTCTGCCAACCAGTTCTCAATCCACGTCAGCACACTACCCCCAATCCCATGTGCTTTAACTTTGCACATTAATCTCTTGTGTGAAACCTTGTCGAAAGCCTTCTGAAAGTCCAAATATACCACATCAACTGGTTCTCCCTTGTCCACTCTACTGGAAACATCCTCAAAAAATTCCAGAAGATTTGTCAAGCATGATTTCCCTTTCACAAATCCATGCTGACTTGGACCTATCATGTCACCTCTTTCCAAATGCGCTGCTATGACATCCTTAATAATTGATTCCATCATTTTACCCACTACCGATGTCAGACTGACCGGTCTATAATTCCCTGTTTTCTCTCTCCCTCCTTTTTTAAAAAGTGGGGTTACATTGGCTACCCTCCACTCCATAGGAACTGATCCAGAGTCTATGGAATGTTGGAAAATGACTGTCAATGCATCCGCTATTTCCAAGGCCACCTCCTTAAGTACTCTGGGATGCAGTCCATCAGGCCCTGGGGATTTATCAGCCTTCAATCCCATCAATTTCCCCAACACAATTTCCCGACTAATAAGGATTTCCCTCAGTTCCTCTTTCTTACTAGACCCTCTGACCTCTTTTATATCCGAAAGGTTGTTTGTGTCCTTCTTCGTGAATACCGAACCAAAGTACTTGTTCAATTGGTCTGCCATTTCTTTGTTCCCCGTTATGACTTCCCCTGATTCTGACTGCAGGGGACCTACGTTTGTCTTTACTAACCTTTTTCTCTTTACATATCAATAGAAGCTTTTGAAGTCCGTCTTAATGTTCCCTGCAAGCTTCCTCTCGTACTCTATTTTCCCTGCCCTAATCAAACCCTTTGTCCTCCTCTGCTGTGTTCTAAATTTCTCGCAGTCCCCTGGTTCGCTGCTATTTCTGGCCAATTTGTATGACACTTGCTTGGCTTTAATACTATCCCTGATTTCCCTTGATAGCCACTGTTGAGCCACTTTCCCTTTTTTATTTTTATGCCAGACAGGGATGTACAATTGTTGTAGTTCATCCATGAAGTCTCTAAATGTCTGCCATTGCCCATCCACTGTCAACCCCTTAAGTATCATTCGCCAATCTATCCTAGCTAATTCATGCCTCATACCTTCAAAGTTACCCTTCTTTAAGTTCTGGACCATGGTCTCTGAATTAACTGTTTCATTCTCCATCCTAATGTAGAATTCCACCATATTATGGTCACTTTTCCCCAAGGGGCCTCGCACAACGAGATTGCTAATTAATTCTCTCTCATTACACAACACCCAGTCTAAGATGGCCTGCCCCCTAGTTGGTTCCTCGACATATTGGTCTAGAAAACCATCCCTTATGCATTCCAGGAAATCCTCCTCCACCGTATTGCTTCCAGTTTGGTTAGCCCAATCTATATGCATATTAAAGTCACCCATGATAATTGCTGCACCTTTATTGCATGCACCCCTAATTTCCTGTTTGATGCCCTCCCCAACATCACTGCTACTGTTTGGAGGTCTGTACACAACTCTCACTAACGTTCTTTGCCCTTTGGTGTTCTGCAACTCTACCCATATAGATTCCACATCATCCAAGCTAATGTCCTTCCTAACTATTGCATTAATCTCCTCTTTAACTAGCAATGCCACCTCACCTCCTTTTCCTTTTATTCTATCCTTCCTGAATGTTGAATACCCTTGGATGTTGAGTTTCCAGCCCTGATCATCCTGGAGCCCCATCTCTGTAATCCCAATCACATCATATCTGTTAACATCTATTTGCACAGTTAATTCATCCACTTTATTACGGATACTCCTTGCATTAAGACACAAAGCCTTCAGGCTTGTTTTTTTAACACCCTTTGCCCTTTTAGAATTATGATGTAGTGTGGCCCTTTTTGTTTCTTGCCTTTGTTTACTCGGCCTTCCACTATTGCTTCCTCGATTGTGAGGGACTGCCTATGATGATGATGACGATGATAACCACGACACGTCTTTCACAATCTCAGGACATGCCAAAGCGCTTTACAGCCAACTAAGCACTTTTTGAAGTGTCGTCACTGTTGTAATGTAGCAGCTGCCAATTGCGCACAGCAAGCTCCCACAAACAGCAATGTGATAATGACCAGATATGCTGTTATTGTGATGTTGTTTGAGGGATAATTATTGACCAGGACAATGCAGACAACTCCCCTGCTCTTCTTCTAAATAGTGCCATGGCATCTTTTACATCCACAGAGAGCAGACAGTGTTGTGTATTTGTAAAGCAGGCACTCCCATGTTCCACCAACAGGGAGCGCATCTCCTGAAGCCCCAAGGGATCCCAGCATCCCTTGGGAGCACTGTATATAAGCCGGCCCCTAAGGCCTGTTCCTCACTCTGGAGTGTCTTAATAAAGACTGAGGTCACTGTTACTTTAACCTCCCTGTGTGTAGTCTCATCTGTGTTAAGAACACAATAACTGGCGACGAGTATACGAATCCAACGCAAAGATGCAGCAAACTGTGGGCATCCTGGAGAAGTTCTCAAAGGATGAGGACTGGGAAGCCTATGTCGAACGGCTAGACCAGTACTTTGTAGCCAACGAGTTGGACGGAGAAGGAAGCACTGCAAAAAGGAGAGCGGTCCTGCTCACGGCCTGCAGGGCACTGACCTACAGCCTCATGAAGAATCTTCTGACTCCGGTGAAACCCACAGATAAGTCGTATGAGGAGCTGTGTACACTGGTTTGGGAGCATCTTAACCCGAGGGAGAGCGTGCTGATGGCGAGGTATCGGTTCTACACGTGCCAGCGATCTGAAGGTCAGGAAGTGGCGAGCTATGTCGCCGAGCTAAGGTGACTTGCAAGACAATGTGAGTTTGATGGCTACCTGGAGCAAATGCTCAGAGACTTTTTTTGTATTGGGCATTGGTCACGAGACCATCCTATGAAAATTTTTGACTGTAGAGACACCGAACCTCAGTAAGGCCACTGCGATAGCACAGGCGTTTATGTCCACCAATGATAACACCAAAAAAATCTCTCAGCACACAAGTGCTAGCAATGTTCATCAATTAACTGGAACTGTGGAAGATCGGTCCATGGTGGATAAAAGCAATTTCGAGCCTCAGAAAGAGGAAGATGCTGAAGTACACAGGGTGCACACATTTTTGACGAAATGTCCACCTATAATGCTAAACGTAAAATTGAATGGCTTACCCGTAGCCATGGAACTGGACACTGGTGCTAGCCAATCCATCATGAGTAAAAAGATGTTTGAGAGACTGTGGTGCAACAGGTCACTCAGACCAGCCCTGAGCCCCATCCACACGAAACTGACAACGTACACCAAAGAGCTCATCACTGTCCTGGGCAGCTCCATGGTCACCTACGAGGGCACAGTGCATGAACTGCCACTCTGGATTGTCCCGGGCGATGGCCCCACATTGCTTGGAAGGAGCTGGCTGGGCAAAATCCGCTGGAACTGGGATGACATCCGAGTGCTATCACATATCGATGAGACCTCATGTACCCAGGTTCTCAACAAATTTCCTTCCCTTTTTGAGCCAGGCATCGGAAACTTTTCCGGGGCAAAGTTGTGGATCCACTTGGTCCCAGAGGCACGACCCATTCCACCACAAGGCGCGAGCGGTACTTCACATGATGAGGGAGTGGAAATCGAGCTGGACAGGCTGCAACGCAAGGGCATCATCTCCCCAGTGAAATTCAGTGAGTGGGCCAGCCCGATTGTTCCAGTACTCAAAAGTGATGGCACGGTCAGGATTTGCGGCGATTATAAAGTAACTATTAATCGTTTCTCGCTACAGGATCAATACCCGCTACCTAAGGCAGACGACCTATTTGCAACGCTGGCAGGAGGCAAGACGGTCACCAAGTTCGAGCTGACTTCGGCCTACATGACGCAGGAGCTGGAGGAGTCTTCGAAGGGCCTCACCTGCATCAACACGGACAAGGGACTGTTCATTTACAACCGATGCCCGTTTGGAATTCGGTCGGCTGCAGCGATCTTCCAGAGAAACATGGAAAGTCTTCTCAAGTCGGTACCATGCAAGATGGTTTTTCAGGACGACATATTGGTCACAGGTCGGGACACCGTCGAGCACTTACAAAACCTGGAGGATGTCCTCCAGTGACTGGATCGCGTAGGGCTGCGGCTGAAGAGGTCGAAATGCGTCTTCATGGCAACAGAAGTGGAGTTTTTGGGGAGAAAGATCGCGGCGGATGGCATTCGGCCCACAGATGCCAAGACAGAGGCTATCAGGAACACGTCCAGGCCACAGAACATCACGGAGCTGCGGTCGTTCCTGGGACTCCTCAACTATTTTGGTAACTTCCTACCGGGGTTAAGCACCCTCTTAGAGCCCCTACATGTGTTATTGCGTAAAGGTGAGAACTGGGTATGGGGAAAAAAAACAAGTAATTGCTTTTGAGAAAGCCAGAAACATTTTATGCTCCAACAAGCTGCTTGTATTGTATAACCCGTGTAAAAGACTTGTGCTAGCATGTGATGCGTCGTCGTATGGAGTCGGGTGTGTATTACAACAAGCTAACATTGCGGGGAAGTTGCAACCTGTCGCCTATGCCTTCAGGAGCTTGTCTAAGGCCGAGAGGGCCGACAGCATGATTGAGAAAGAGGCATTAGTGTGTGTGTTCGGGGTAAAGAAAATGCATCAGTACCTATTTGGCCTCAAATTTGAGCTGGAAACCGATCACAAGCCCCTCATATCCCTGTTCGCTGAAAACAAGGGGATAAATACTAATGCCTCAGCCCACATACAAAGGTGGGTACTCGCGCTATCAGCGTATAACTATACCATCCGCCACAGGCCAGGCACCGAGAACTGTGCGGATGCTATCAGTCGGCTACCATTGCCCACCATGGGGGTGGAAATGGCCCAGCCTTCAAACTTGTTGATGGTGGCACAGCCCGCAGACTTGTTGATGCTCATGGAAGCGTTTGAAAATGATAAATCATCTGTCACGGCCCACCAGATTAGGAATTGGACCAGCCAAAATCCTCTGCTGTCCCTAGTAAAAAACTGTGTACTGCATGGGAGCTGGGCCAGCATCCTCGTTGAAATGCAAGAGCTAATCAAGCCGTTCCAGTGGCAAAAGGACGAGCTGTCCATTCAGGCAGACTGCCTGTTGTGGGGTAACCACGTAGTACTACCCAAAAAGAGCAGGGAGACGTTCATCTCGGATCTCCACAGCACACACCCGGGTATAGTAATGATGAAAACGATAGCCAGATCCCAGATGTGGTGGCCCGGTATCGACTCTGACTTAGAGTCATGTGTACGGCAATGCAGCGTGTGCGCTCAGTTGAGCAATGCGCCCAGAGAGGCACTATTAAGTTTGTGGTCCTAGCCCTCCAGACCATGGTCGAGGATCCATGTTGACTATGCGGGCCCGTTTCTCGGTAAAATTTTCCTGGTGGTGGTGGATGCTTTTTCAAAATGGATTGAATGTGAAATAATCTCGGGAAGCACCGCCACCGCCACCATTGAAAGCCTGACGGCCATGTTTGCCACCCACGGCCTGCCTGCCACACTGGTCAGTGACAACGGGCCATGTTTCACCAGTGCCGAATTTAAAGAATTCGTGACCCGCAATGGGATCAAACATGTCACCTCGGCCCCGTTTAAACCAGCCTCCAATGGGCAGGCAGAGCGGGCAGTACAAACCATCGAACAGAGTCTCAAACGAGTCACAGAAGGCTCACTCCAAACCCGCCTGTCCCGAGTACTGCTCAGCTACCGCATGAGACCCCACTCGCTCACAGGGGTGCCCCCGACTGGGCTACTCATGAAAAGGACACTTAAAACCAGACTCTCGCTGGTTCACCCCAACCTGCATAATCAGGTAGAGAGCAGGCGGCAGCAACAAAATGTAAACGATGGTCGCGCCACTGTGTCACGGGAAATTGATCTGGATGACTCTGTGTATGTGCTAAACTATGGACATGGTCCCAAGTGGATCGCGGGCACGGTGATAGCTAAAGAAAGGAGCAGGGTGTTTGTAGTCAAACTAGACAATGGACAAATTTGCAGAAAGCACCTGGACCAAACGAGGCTGCAGTTCACAGACTGCCCTGAACAACCCACAGCAGACACCACCTTTTTTGAGCCCACAACACACACCCAAAGGATCAACAACACCACCCCGGACCAGGAAATTGAACCCATCACGCCCAACAGCCCAGCAAGGCCAGGCTCACCCAGCAGCCCTGCAGGGCCAACAACATGCCAGCCCAGCGAGGGCACAGACAACACACCAGAACAGACATTTGTGTCGAGGCGGTCCACCAGGGAAAGAAAGGCTCCTGACCGCCTCAGCTTGTAAATAGTTTTCACTTTGACTTTCAGGGGGAGTGATGTTGTGTATCTTGAAAGCAACACTCCCATGTTCCGCTACCAGGGAGCGCATCCCCTGAAGTCCGAAGGGATCCCAGCATCCCTTGGGAGCACTGTATATTAGCCGGCCCCTAAGGCCTGTTCCTCACTCTGAAGTGTCTTAATAAAGACTGAGGTCACTGTTACTTTAACCTCCCTGTGTGCAGTCTCATCTGTGTTAGGAACACAATAGACAGGGCCTCAGTTGAATGTCTCCTCCAACAGTGCAGCACTCCCTCAGTACTGCACTGGAGTGTCAGCATAGATTTATGTGCTCAAGTCTCTGCAGTGGGACTTGAACCCACAATCTTCTGACTCAGAGGCGAGTAGTCACGCAAGGCTTCTTCAGACCTTAGCCTCTTTTATCTTCTTATTTCTATCTCTATCTCACCCTACACACTCTGCATGACAAACTGGAGATGCTTTCACAAGCCACATTTCTTTCCCTCACTTTACATTAAAGCTAACCCTTGTCGCTCTCTCACTTCAGATGCTGAAAATGTGAACATCCCTCTGCCAGTGGAGAAAGAGGAAGCCAGCTTTTCTGATCATTCGCATCATTTGATCACTTGAGCAGCAGCTCAGATACTGGAACAACGCATTCTTTAGAGGCTAGGCTAGAGGAGGGATTTTTCACATGGTGAATCACTGGCAAAAAGTCTGCAGAAGCTAGGGCAAGGGAATAGCGTGCCAACTCATTGGAGGGCAAGATTGAAAACTAGTTCTGCTGCAGAGGACTCAGGTGCTGATTTTGAGGGCCAAGCCTACCAAAGTACTCATCATCATCATAGGCAGTCCCTCGGAATCGAGGAGGACTTGCTTCCACTCCCAAAGTGAGTTATTTGATGGCTGAATAGTCCGATACGAGAGCCACAGACCCTGTTACAGGTGGGACAGACAATCGTTGAGGGAAGGGGTCGATGGGGCTGGTTTGCCGCGCGATCCTTCCGCTGCCTACACTTGGCCGCTTAATGCTCTTTGAGCTGAGACTCGAAGAGCTCAACGCCCTCCCGGATGGACTTTCTCCACCTCGGGTGGTCTTCGGCCAGGGTCTCCCAGGTGTCAGTGGTAATGTCGCACTTTACCAGGGAGGCTTTGAGGGTGTCCTTATAATGTTTCCGCTGTCCTCCTTTGGCTCATTTACCATGAAGGAGCTCTGCATAAAGCATTTGCTTAGGGACTCTCGTATCTGGCATGCCATGCCATGCCATGCCAAAGTACCAGGAAATTCTCAGTGTGTTGGGCAGCCTGCCTGTGAACTTGTGCACAATGTTGTGCAGCATGGAGGAATCCAGCTCCAATTTCTGTAAAGACTTTGCACAGAGCATGGAGACTGTTCTGCCTAACACAGACCGAGCGGTTAACTCCATCAGCATGACAGTGGTGCCCACGGTCATGGAGCCTCTCCTGACAATTCTCAACGCTCAACTGGCTGCCATCCTGGCTTTGGGAGCTACTGTTGGTCGGGGCTTCTAGAGAGTCACCTTACTCCTCCCCTCTGTTGTCGCGCAGAGCCACAGGAGTGTTGAGATGCACTCCCACGAGAGTGATCTTTACTCCATGGGAGAGGCACTTGGTGTTCTCTCTCAGAACAACACCAAGACAGCTCCCCAGCCACCCACTCGGTCAGCGCTCCTGTTAGTGCCACGCAGCCATTTGGGACAGTCCTCTCTTTCCCAAGTCAAGATGCTGCAATCTGCAGCCGGGTCCTAAAAATCCACAGCTTCTTGAGGTTGCCCACCATGACTATCTGAAGTATCCTAAATGGAAGCTCAGCAGCCTTCCACCTGCCACTGGGGAAACACTTCATCAAAACACGAGAATAGGTAAATGAGCACATAAGACAGACTTGCAAAAGGGTGATACATAATTATTTCTGTTGACTATTAGATAGAGATGAAATTGAGTTTTTTGAGGTACAAGTTTATATAGCACCGTTAACACATTAAAATTTCCCAAGGTGCTTCACAGGAGCGTAATCAGACAAAAATTGACACCGAGCCAAAGAAGGAAACATTCGGAAAGGTGACCAAAGCTTGATGAAAGAGCTAGGTTTTAAGGAGCATAAGAACATAAGAAATAGGAGCAGGAGTAGGCCATTTGGCCCCTCGAGCCTGCTCCGCCATTTAATAAGATCGTGGCTGATTTGATCTTGGGCTCAATTTCACTTCCGTGCCTGCTCCCCACAACACTTCACTCCCTTATTGTTCAAAAATCTGTCTATCTTCTTAAATATATTCAATGGCCCATCCTCCACAGCTCTCTGGGGCAGAGAATTCCACAGATTTATGACCTTCCTCCTCTCAGTTCTAAATAGGAGACCCCTTATTCTTAAACTATGCCCCTTGTTCTAGATTCCCCCATGAGTGGAAACATCCTCCCTGCATTTACCTCATTGAGCCCCCTCGATATCTTATATGTTTCAATGAGATCAGCTCTCATTTTTCTAAACTCCAATGAGTATAGGCCCAACCTGATCAGTCTTTCTTCATGTCAACCCCCTCATCTCCGGAATCAACCTAGTGAACCTTCTCTGAACTGCCTCCAATGCAAATATATCCTTCCTTAAATGCGGAGACCAAAATTTCACAGTACTCTCGGTGTGGCCTCACCAATACCTTGTACAATTGTAGCAGGACTTCCCTGCTTTTATGATCCATCCCCCTTGCAATAAAGGCCAACATTCCATTTGCTTCCTGATACTTGTTGTACCTGCACACTAACTTTTTGTGTTTCATGCACAAAGACCCTCAGGTCCCGCTGTACTGCAGCATTTTGTAATCTCTGTCCTTTAAATAATAATTTGCTTTTTTATTTTTCCTACCAAAGTGGATAACCTCACATTTTCCCACATTATAGTCCATCTGCCTAATTTTTCCCCACTCACTTAGCCTGTCTATATCCCTTTGCCGATTCTTTGTGTCCTCCTCACAACTTGCTTTCCCACCCATCTTTGTATCATCAGCAAACTTGGCTACATTATACTCAGTCCCTTCATCCAAGCCATTAATATAGATTGTAAATAGTTGAGGCCGCAGCACCAATCCCTGTGGCACTACACTAGTTACTGTTTCCCAACCAGAAAATGACCCATTTATCCCAAATAAAATTAGCCATTTTTACTCATGCCTAAATTTGTATCAATCCCTTTAGCAGTAGATTGTTAAGAACTATCAACAATCTACTGCTAATGGCACCACCTTTATGCATAAAGTATATGGCAAACTTCTTTTTCTTTACAAACATTCATGTATATTTGTTGAATGCATCTCTCATGCTGTGCAGTGTCGCCTTGATGAAATGCACGCCTCTTTCTAAATAAATAAAAGATCATTACTTGTTTTAAATGAAGACACTATCCCTTTAAATGATGTCAGCAAAGCAGCAGTGACATCAGTAGCATTTAAAGACAACAAAACATATTGCAGCAGTCTTTCTTTAAAAGACTGGATTAAAGTGACTTTTCGCTCAAAATTTCTTATCCAGTCAATATCAACCATAACAATGTGCACTGTAGTGTCTGTCGGTGATGCTTTCAAACCATTGTTGCTGAAATATCGCCGCTAGCATCTCTAACGGTGGGTAGATGGGGTTAGGATACATATCAGCTATGATCTAATTGAATGGCGGAATAGGCTTGAGAGACTGAATGACCGACTCCTGTTCATATCTTTCTATGTTCGTAAACATGAAAGTACAATTTTCTGAACTGTTTCTGACAGCGAGCATACTTTGAAAATGCTGGAAAGGTACCTCTTTGCAAAAGGTTTTTTATTTAGAAACAAGCTTTTAAAGAGAGCCTGGAAGTCACCTATATAGATTTAATGCAACAATAGGCAGACGTTGCCAACTCTTTCAGTTGGAAATTGTCTTGACACTCGGCCACTTCGGAAGTACCACCCAAAGGATTGGCTCTGCTTCTTCTCTAAAGGCTTTTGTCGGATTGGGCCCCGGGCTGGGGGGGGGTCGGTGGGGCTTCCCTGGGTGCAGATCGAATCCCTCCGTGCTCTGGTTGACACTTTCAATTCACAGGTCCAAGTTGGATGCAGCCCATGGGAAGGGTCAATGTGGCTGCCTGCCTCTCTTCCATGGCCTTGTCCGTGCCCAGGTGACACTGGAGAGGGAGCATGCGGTGCCCACCATATGCTATGAGCAGTGGACACTGCAGCATATCTTCTTCTTAGGCAGTGCCTTGGAGTCAAGGTTGACATGCTTCCACACTAATATGAGTTCTAAGGTGGCTGATGAGTTCAATGTGGGATCTAGACTCTGTCACAGGTGGGGCAGATGGTGATTGAAGGGACAGGTGGGTGGGATGCTTGGTTTGTCGTACGCTCCTTCCATTGTTTGTACTTGAATACTGAGGGGGAGAATCACACTTTTCCTCTCTTAACAAGCCTGGATTCAACAGACTTATACCCAGGAAGTGAAACCTTGGATAAGTTTCAACGACTTTAATTCCAACACGTGACGGGGGAGCATCTCACTTCTCAGCCGCCTGAGAGGATCTCCAACGAGCTGTTCAAATTGCACCTTAATTATACAGGTTTTGGCACATGAGTGTCCTCGTGGACAGACCTTAACAGTGACGTGATTGGTTGTACCAACGCATGATCCAATACCCATTTGTTCCTTTCTTCCAGGTGTCACTTGCCTTATATTGTTTTATGGTTATATTAGTTCTTTGGATGTTCTTTATTGCTTCCTTGAGCCCGAGGTCAACGAGTGGTCATCTTGTGTACGTGTGGTTTTAAGCATACCTTTTGTTTAGTCAGCTCAGGACCTCCGTAATAGCCAGATAACATCTTTGATAATCAATCTTGCTCTTGCAATCCCCCCTTTTGGTCCTTGGCTATATACCCAAGATAGGCCAATGTGCCGTCACCTCATTATTTCATCCAAAGGGGAAGTGATATTATCAGCTTAATCCGTCCGTCTGGGTGGCCAAGCCCTTACTTTCGGATGGCTTCTTGTATCTCTTTCCCTTTACACACCATTTATCTGTTTTACAGATTTTTCCCTTAGATACTAAAGGTTTAGTTCCTTCTAAGGCTTTTATGGGGGCCTGAGCTATGGATTTCCTCGTCTGTCGTTTACATCTCCAACATAATTCAATCAACAATACCATTAAAACTACACATTGCACAATCACCGATACATGGGATATTATTCTTATCCAGGGGTGCACCTGCACGTTTAGTCCAAAGATCCAGGGTTGGTTTGCCAACATTTCTTTAGAGTCCTTGCCGATCTTCTTCATCAGGATGATGTACTTCTGCCGTTGTTCATGGATGTCCTGTTCCAACTTAGTTTGTTCTTCACTAAGTTTGGGTATATGTCGTCCTTGTGGTTCCTCGAAACCTTTATACCCTGCCTTGATAGTGTCCACCGCCATCCCATTGACGGATTCTCCTTTCAATTCCGGATATATGATATATTCCTGAATATCGACGACTTCTTTTGTCGCTAAACAGAAGTCGGTGGTCGTGATAGGGCAGTGGGTAACTCCCCCCACTATCATGTTGACCGCCATGGTGCTCACACACCATCCTGCCTTTCCTTGTGAGGCTGCAGTCGTTTCGGAGTCCAGTATCAGCGGTGTGACACTCAACGTACATCCTTCTGTTCAGTCATATCCACAGTCATTGTTATCGAGGTCTGGGTGCTCTCGGCATAAAACAACTTGATTATTCTTATAACAATATTTAATATAGACACCTATGGTATTGTTTCCCTTTTTAATTATGTACTGGTGCAATTTGTGATACCGCACACGGGTCTGATTCGTTATTTCTCCTATATTGCTTACTTGGTACAATGTGTTTCCCTTTATCATGTCGTATTGTAGTATTAATAACACAAACCCTATTATATTCTGATGTCCGGTTACACACCTGTTCTTAGGGACCCAGGCATGGCTATTCCTCCGGACCTTACAGGCTTGGGTGTCATTCTTGCCCAATGTCCATCATTGGTTATCCAATCCAGCACCTCCCTATTCTGGAGTTGTTCTAGATTATGTTCTACCGTATTGAGCATCCAAGCTCCATATCCCCCACAAACTGTCTCGGCCACCATTCTTTTACTCGTAGTTTGTCCAGCCTGGTTTATCGTTTATCGTTTTTGCATGGTCTCGCAATGTATGGGCAACCTGTAGCAGTTGCCATTCCGCCCCGTCTCCTAGCTGGGCCTGCATTTTCTCATTATCATCTCCTCTTTTAAGGTCTGTGTGAGGGTGATGGCCTGCTCTTCTATTGTTTGAAGATCTATTGTATTAACCATCACAACGCCCGCCGCGTATCCCACGCCCATCATTTCTAATATTCCCCTCTTTCTCCTCCCATCTTTCCCATTTTTGTTCGGCTTTTTTACATTGAACTTCATAGTCTTGGATTCCGTCCCCTCAAGGGCTCTTAGGATTAGGTTTTTATATAAGCTTCTAGTTTTCTTACCGCAAAACAGCGGGATAGTTATATCTGTTAGGTTTAACAATACTGTAATTACCCTTTGGCATACCCCGAAGTGGATTTTGTCTTTAGTTATTTTTATTACTAATCCTCCGCTTGCCCCCTGCATCATGTTTGGGCATCCTGGGGGTTCTGGGGTCGTTGTGGTTGGGGCTATTGTGGTGGTTGGGATCTCTATCTTACACATGAACATTCCCCATAAGGAACCATTACCGCATTGTGATTCCCTGATGGGTATGGGGGTAGTCCCCTCTGCCTCTCTGGTGAGGTTACATCTTACCCACACGCACTTGTGTGGATTTCCTTGGTCCGAGCTATTTATGCATGTCCATGATTGGTTCTGCCATGTGTGTCCTTTATCCAGGCTTGTCCGTTCCACTTCAATGGGCCCCCTTTGGCATTTTCCGCAAAAGATTGAGTTTGTAGTTGAAATACTTCCTTGATAGCCATCTGGGCAACTTACTGCTAGGTCGTGGTATAAGATGGGGTTACCCAGTATTCCTCCTACTAGGACTAAGGTTCTGTAAAACACAACATGTTTTCCCGGTTGTCACCGGTCAGCTAGGGTCTCATGTTATGCATAACGTTTTAATTGTGTCCAATGTTTCCACCATCTGGTTCCGCCTATCGCCACGCACACACGCACATGTGTCGTTCACCATTATTACCTGGTGAGGACCTGTCCATTTTGGTGAGAATCCTGGCTTTTCGGGGTTTATTTTGTACCATTACCTTGTTCCCAACCTGAGGTATCTGAGCCTTTTGTTCCTTGGTGCCAGTTTCCAAGTCCTTGATCACTTGCTGATCCCTGGCGTGTGCCTTCAGATCGTGTAATTGTTTACATAATTCCATCACAAATTTCCTTACTCGCTCCTGGTAGGGTCCGACGTCATCACTCCCCGTCACTAGAACCTCAGGTAACCTCATTGCCTTTCCTGTCATTAGTTCGAAAGGCGCGAGTCCGATTTGGGGTCACCCTTAACTTCATTAATACCGGGGCAGCATATCTACCCATCCCTTTCCTGTCACGTCGATCACCTTGGCCAATGCGTTCTTCAGGGCCCTATTCATTCGTTCTACTAATCCAGACGATTCCGGATGATAGGGAATAAGGAATTTCTGCCTGATTCCCAGTAGGGCGCATGCTTGTTTCATTACTTTACCCGTGAAGTGTGTACTCTGATCTGAATCTATCTGTAGAGGCATTCCCCACCTAGGTATAATTTCTTCTGCTAATATTCTAGCCACCGTCTCAGCTGAGCAATTTCTAGTTCCGAATGCTTCTACCCATTTTGTGAATTGATCTATTATAACCAAACAATACGTTTTCCCTGGTGATTGGACAGTGAGCCCGTGAAGTCTATCTGCAGGTTTTCCCATGGTCCCTTTGGTCGGGGTTGGTGTCCCATTCTGACCTTTATTCTTCCACCTAGATTATGCTTTGCACATGTTAAGCACTTCCTACAATAATTTTCTATATCTCTTCCCATTCCCTTCCACCATCAGCATCGGGACATTGAACTCGTCATGCTGGTCTTACCTGTATGTGCAGACCCGTGGTATACACTCAATAGATTTTGTCGTATGCACTCTGGGGCTACCACATTACAATCTTTCCTTCAGATTCCGTCCACGCCTTATTTAGCTCCATGTCTTTTCCATTCATCTTTTTCCTGCTGTAGGGTTGCCTCCTGTACTTTAAATATATTTACTTCTTCTGGTCCAAGCGCACAGGTGCTTATTTTAGCCCGAAGGCCCACTGCTTCTGCCGCTCGCTGAGCTGCCTCATCCACCCATGCATTCCCTTGCTGATGTCTGTCAGTGATTTTCTTATGGGCTTTGATCTTTATTGTTGCACATTCCTGGGGCTGGAGGGAAGCCTTTACCAGTTCCTTAACTATGTTCTTGTCTCGAATTGGTCCTCCCCCCGATGTCATATAACCCTGCCGACTCCAGGCTACCATATAATCGTGGACCACCCCAAACGCGTATCGGCTGTCTGTATATATATTTATCCTTTCACCTTTTGCCTGTTTGAGAGCTTCTGTTAGGGCGACTAATTCGGCCACATGGGCCGAGAGGCTCCCTTCTAACTGCCCTACTCCCCGTGTTTGCCCTTCACCATCTACTACCGCCCACTCCATTCGGAGCATTCCGTCGATGTACCGACGAGACCCGTCTACGTAAAGGTCCATGTCCGCTCCCTGGAGTGGCTCTTCCTTTATCGAGCTACTTTGCTCTGCTCCCTCTATCGGATTACATTTATGATCCTGGCCTTCCGTAATGATCCATCCTGCAGGGTTGTGACCGTTATCTTTTACTATCATTACTGTGCCGCTCGGGGGTATTAGTACCGTCTCCCACTTCACCCTTCTTGCGTCTGACACTGTTCTCAGTCTCCCCGTGTTAGTAGCTCTACCAGGGTATGTTGTGTGTATAGGATAATTTGTCCTGACATTACTATGGGTTCACTAATTCTGACTGCCTAGGCTGCACAGTCGAGAGCAGCTACACATCTAGATAATCCTACAGCTACAGGTTGTTGCTTAGTGGAGTGATACACCACCGGTAGTTGCCTGTCCCCCTGTTGCTGGGTCAACACCGCATTATAGTGATTTTTGCTGTGGTGATTATAAATGTGGAAGGACTTATTCCAGTCTGGTAATCCCAGGGCGGGGGTGCTCATAAGGGCCTGTTTCGGCTGTTGAAACACTGCTTCTTGTTCGGAGCCCCAGTCTACCAGCTCTTGGGAGGGCTTTCCCCCTTTTAGCAAATCTTGTATGGGCTGAGCCATTTCTGCATATCCCAGGATAACATTCCGACAGTAATTAAACAGTCCTAATAATACCTGTCTGACTCCCTTTATGGTCCCTGGCTTTGGCATCATCCTAATGGCCTCCTTCCTATCCTCGGGCATCTGCCTTTTCCCTTGTGTTACGACGTACCCTAAGTATGTGACTTGGCCCTTCCCTATCCGGGCCTTTTTTGGGTTAGCTTTCAGCCCTGCCTGTTGTAGGGCCCCAAGCACCTGGTCAATGCCAGCATGTGCTGTTTCTCCATGGTGGACGCTATAAGAACGTCATCCACATATTGCAAGAGGGTACTTCCTTCCCCTACATCTACTGGCTCCAAGACCCCAGCCAGTGTGCAGTGGAATAGAGTCGGGCTGTTATGGAATCCTTGGGGCACTCTAGTCCATGTATACTGTTTTCCTCTTACAGTGAAAGCGAACTTCCCTTGTGACTCCTCGTCTAAGGGTATAGCCCAAAATCCATTTGCTACATCCAACATGGTGAATATTTTATGTTCTGGGCCCAGGCCATTGAAAATCATTGTCGGGCTGGCCACTATCGGGTGCTCCCGGGGTGTAACTTTATTTAAGGCGGTATAATCTTTAGTCAGCCTATATGAGGCATCTGGTTTCTTTACTGGCCATACTGGTGAGTTGGTCTTAGCTATTGTTTGTCTCACCACCCCTTGTCTTTCCAATTCTTTCACTATCTGAAGGACAGCTGCTTCAGCGTCGGGCTTCAGCGGGTATTGCCGGTGGGCTTTATGTTCTGGGTCTGGGATCTTGACTGGCTCGGGCCCTAACAATCCACAGTCCTGTTTGTGTTGAGCCCATAGAGCAGGGTATAACTGACATATACTTCCCCAGGTGCCCTTTGTTTCCCACTCGGGATCTATTGGATGGATCCCAGCCATCCGTTGCTGCTGATGGCCCGGGTGGTTAAATTTACACTGAGTTTGGTGCTTGTCTCCCCAGACTACTCGGTTACGCTGGGGGTCTATTAGTATCCCTATTTCCCTTAATGTTTCTATTCCTAATATGGTGCCTTCAGGATTGGGTGGGTCGTATTATTCCCTGTACTTCCAATAGTACAATTTCACTTAAAGTTGCCTTTCTGTTACCTCCTCCCACTCCTTGTATGCTGATCATTTCCTTGGTAAGCGGTATGTCTAGATTAGTTATGGATATTGATGCTCCCGTGTCTATCAGCATCTCGCACTGCCGGCCCCCTAACACTGTGCTAACAAACATCCTTGGGTCCTCTCTTTGTGGTCCCACATCTTCACCGGGGGCCAGTAACCCCTATTGGGTGGCTGCCAACCGTAGCATACTTATGATGTCCTCGTTAGAAAGCGTCTCTTGTGGCAGGGGGGATGGCCACAGATTCCGCTGAGCTTCTCTAAGGAGCACTACCACTTCTCCCCTGGTCAGGGGTAGAGGGGTAGTTCTCCTCCTGGGACTCCTCTAATCTGTCTGGGTCCCTGTCCTTCCACCTCTCCCCCATTAGCCCAGTATTTCCTTGCTGAATGGTCTAGTTTGTCACAGTTCTGGCACTTTCGGCCTTGATTGTCCACCCCTCCCTTGAGCACCTTTTTTTCTGCTGGCACTCTCTACTAAAGTGGTCTTCTTTTCCACAATTAAAACACGTCAAGGGGGCTGCGCGTAGTTTTCCTTCCTCACTCGTTCCTTCCGCAGCTGCTGCCACTGCAGCCACGTACGCTTCTACCACGGCTCCTTTCCTTTTCTAAGTAGCATCCAGCTCAGATGCCCATTTGGACAAGTCGTCATAGTTTTGCATTGTAACTAGCTTTGTTTTTAATACGTCTTGGTGTGCAGTACTCAACCCGTCTTTGTATAGTTTTAGGAACGTTTGATTATCCCTGGCGGGGTTCAGTATTCCCGAATACTTTTGGAAGCTCAACCATTTCCGCTCTGCATAGTCATGTGCAGATTCCCCCTTGTTTTGGGTGACCCCCATGATTATTCCCCAGTGTATGGGTATTGCTCCTGCTACCCGAGTTATGTCTGCTTTAAATGCCTGATATTCTGCCTCCGATTGCACAACGGTGGGGGGCTTTCATCGCACACCAAGTGCCATCCCTGTATCATTTTCCCAACTGTTGCCACATTTCTTCAGTCATTTTTGCTCTTACTAACGCTTCCTCATCTCGGTTGTGAAGGCTGTGGCATATTCTTATTTCCCGTATTTTCTGCCAAAACTCTTCAGTACTTCATCTCCTCTCTAACTTGCGTAACATGTGTAATAACTTCAATGTGTCCCCGGGTGTCAGTGACACACAGGTGGTTTTTATCCGAGGCGGGTATTGTGGGCTCGTCTGGGTTGCCTCCAGCAGCCGATACCGCTGGGACAGCTGGGGTGCCGGGTATAGATTCTGCCCGTACCTTCTGGTATGGAGGAGGACCACCTTTTCTTCCCCAATCGTCATAGTCTGGATTATATTTGCGAGTCTCATCAGCCAACTCATCCCACTCTGGTCTCCTACTATTCTCAATTTCTTCACTTAAAAGTTCCAGTGGGGGGATATATTGGTATCGGTGCAGGCAGTGGGGTAGGTGATGCTGTAGCTCGCCCAGTTACCGCTGCACATTTTGTATCATTCCTACTGCTACTTCCACCTCTTCCATCTTTTTTATTTTAGCTTTTCGTTCCTGTATTATCTTATCCTTTCTTTCCATCTCTTTATTTTGTTCTCAATATGAGCCTGGTCTCCTTTATTTCTTGGCTGGCGCTCCCACCACTTTGCCTGCCTCTCCGATGGGTCGTCTGGTTGCCATCCCTTTTTCTTCATTCCCTCAATTAGTTTCATGTTTTTATCTGCTAGCATTTTCCCAATAGATCCCTCAGTCCCCAGTCATATTCGCCGACCATTTCTAAGATCGCTAAGGGGCCCTTATTGGGCTACTCTTGTACCTCCGTCGCGTCTCCTGACCGATACTTGTTTGTTAGTACTGCGCCCCGGTTGACCACTTTAGAGCCTACTCATACCCCAAGTCATCCTTATTCCTTGGTCTCCGTCCTCTCTGTGGCTTGTTTATTTATTCTTTCCACAGATTTCCTCCTTTCCTGTAAACAGTGTAACAGCTCTAACTTGTAGGTGGTATTTAAAAAAAGAACTCACCCCAACAGCTGCCATATCGTTTTGGGTCAGCGAGTCTGTATCCTGCAAACTACGCCAATTGATGGGGAGAGTCGGCCTTCTCCTCTCTTAACAAGCCCGGATTCAACAGATACTTTGGATAAGTTTAACGACTTTAATTCCAACACGTGAAGGGGAAGCATCTCACTTCTCAGCCACCTGAGAGAGGCTCTCCAATGAGCTGTTCAAATTGCACCTTAATTATACAGATTTTGGCACGAGTGTTCTCGTGGACAGACCTTAACAGTGACGTGATTGGTTGTACCAACGCATGATCAAATACCCATTTGTTCCCTTTTTCCAGGTGTCACTTGCTTTATATTTTTATATGGTTAGATTAGTTTCTCTTTGGATGTTCTTTGTTGCTCCTTGAGCCCAGGTCAATGAGTGGTCATCCTGTGTACATGTGGTTTTAAGCATACCTTTTGTTTAGTCAGCTCAGGGCCTCCATAATAGACAGATGACATCTTTGATAATCAACCTTGCTCTTGCAAATACCACATGCTCCGATGAAACGACTCAAAGTGTTTGGCACCTTCCCGAATGCTTCAATTCCACTTTGAGCAGTCATGGGCCAGTGATTCCCAAGAGTCGGTGGGGATGTTGCATTTTTTCATGGAGGCTTTGAGGGTGTCCTCGAAGCATTTTCTCTGCCTTCCTGGGGCTTGCTTGCCATGATGGAGCTCAGAGTAGAGTGCCTGTTTCGGGAGTCTTGAATCAGGCACGCAGACTATGTGGCCCGCCCATTGGAGCTGATTGAGCATTATCAATGCTGGGGATGTTGGCCTGAGAGAGAACACTGATGTTGGTACGCCTATCCTGACAATGGATTTGCAGAGTTTTGTGGAGGGCATGTTCTCCAATGCTTTTGAACTTCCTACTGTACATCGGCCATGTCTCTGAAGCATAAAGGAGGGCGGGAATCACTACTGCTCTGTAGACCATAAGCATCTCTCTAGACCCAGGGTATAAACCAATATTCCCTCTAATTATTTTTTCATAAACTGCCCCTTTAACTGGCTGCACATTAAAATTTTCGCACATACGCAGCTTCATCCAAGTAAAAGCCGGTGAGCAGCCTGTGCAGGACCTCCAGACCACTGCGCAACTGCACAGTTTAGCGGGAATGTTGGACTCTAAACTATTCTATGTAGTGTGCATCCTGAACATAAAGGGGCACTCGTAGAATTGTTTTTCTGGTGATGGTCACTCCTATTGACCGAACACAAAATAGGCAACAATCATTATTGAGGTACATATTCAACGCAAGTAATTCATTCTACGCCACGCGTATCAATCCATTTGTAATCAGATACAATGTGTAAATGACGGGACCGATCAGAATGCTGTATTCTCCAACATCCAGGACACCGGGAGGAGTCAGGGAAGCAACGCAACTTTCTATTTGGTTCTTTAACTGTTATCCAATAACTAATTGGACCTCATGTTGGCGGATGTCAAAATGTCAGATGGCATCCGGAATTCGGACAAAGTTGGCGGTGTTCCAGAGTTGTCTCTGTTTGCCGTCCAGTCTGTGATTAACGTCACAGCTCCCTATAAATACCGCCACTTTCCCACTCGCCAGAGGCTGCAAAGTTTGAAACTAGCAGCTTTGCAGAACTCTCCACAGTACTGCTTCGAACAAACAGCACAGAAACACCATGAGGAATCTCTGGGTTGATAGCGTGTTCACGTTTTATATCCTTTGCATTGCCTACAAGGTGAGGAAACCCACTTGTGTTCCTGTTTTGCACATTGGCATATACTTAAGCAGGTATTGTTTAATGATACGTAATAGTTCATTTAAGCTGTTGCCCCATGTCAACAGATCCTCAGTAAAGTAAATACAGGAGGTGTACTTATGTCAGATGTTACAGTTTGTATTTGTTCGGGCTGGGGCGGAGCAATAATAGTGACTTCAAAGTGAACAGAGAATAATTGCTGTATCGGTTTACCGGATTGGTTTCAATTTAAATTGTTTTAGCATGTTTCCGTGGTTTACATTACAATTTAAATAGTGATTCAGAATACACTATGAACTATTTCGGGGAACGTGGATCTGAAACTAACAAAACGTTCTGCTCTCTCTCCCCACTCTCAGTTTAATGTTGGAATGAAATATTCCTGTTGTTACTCACCTCACAGGCATCCCACATATTCCATCTGTCCACCCACAGCCCCGCCTCTCAGTCCACGCCACGCGGTTCCTCGGTGACCATATTTTGACGATTGCCGTCTCCTCCCGCAGGTTGGTGCTCAGCTCTGTCCCTATCCGTGCCGCTGCCCCCGGATTCCGCCCCGCTGCGCTCCGGGAGCTCCTCTGGTTGTGGATGCCTGCGGTTGCTGCCGGGTCTGTGCTAAGCAGTTGGGAGAATATTGCACCGGTTTGGACGTGTGCGATCCCCATCAGGATCTGGTCTGTGATCACAGCAACAGCTACTCTGGGACCAGCGGGATATGTACCTGTAAGTTTATTTATCAATAATAAGGTAATCCTTAATCGTGTTTCTGTATAGGATAACGCACTAGGTCTGGAAGAAGGCCTTTCGGCCCATTGCATCATGTGCTTCCAGAATACCAACCCTGTGTCAAGCTAACAGTGCAGTGTTGAATTTAATTGTTATAAATTTGCATGGTACAATACTTTAATATCTTCTGACTTTATTATGTAGATCAGGTGCTTTCGGTCACATTTAACGACAGTGTTGGTTCTTTAAGATTAATCAGCAGACAGTTTAGTAATTTATTTATGTCGACCATTAAATTGATTTGAGCAACAAGTGATTACTCTCCTATGGGGAGGTCTCTTTGGGTTGAGGCTCCAAGGGGACATTCCTGGCAATGGAAGATCAGAAGCAAGCCAACCCTCTGTGGCTGACAGTAATCCAATATGTTTGGGTGGAGGAACGGATTGACGAGCCAGTAGACAGGTTGGAATGGGAAATACAGCTGGTGAAGAGGTTGAGTGCAATCCATGTCTTACTGCACATTGGAGGGGGTTCATGATTCCTGCTCAGGAGAATAGAAGTTGAAGTAATGAATCACAGGCAAGTCAAGATCACACTTCTGAAGAAAATGAAGAGGTTTGGCAAAATGGTCACCCAATCTGTGCTTGGCTTTCCACAATATAGACTGCAATACAATGCACATTAACGCAGGTATTGAATATCTTTGTTTACTAACATGTGCACAGTGGAACATTTTTTCAGGAAGACAAACTATTCCTATCAGCACTGGGCCATAACTGAAAAAGACAATCTGATTTTAAATGTATAATATCTACTTATCTAATCCCAGACCAGCCTTCAATAGAATGTGTTGCGAGGTTCAATCCATCATCAGTCTTCACTGTATCTCCTGCCTGACCATCCAAATATAAACATTCACTGAGTTTACATGTAGCCTAATCCAACACTAGTCTTTACCTTGTGGCCTAATCCAACATCAGACTTCATAGAAACTCTGTGTCGATCAATTTTACTTAATTCTTTTCTCATTTAGAACCATTTTTTAATGAAATAATTATCATGGCCCTAAATTTGAGGTTGTAATGATGGCAAAACTGCCAACATTCGGCGTCATTACAACTGTCAATCTGACAGCAACTTCTGGCATCTGCACATGCGCAGTTAAATGTGGAAATTTAGAAGTTGCACTCAGTCATTCCCTGCTCCTCCAGAGGTCCCCGGAACCGGCAATCAATTGAAATTACTGACTGACGATAACTACCCTTTTACACTGGAATATTGCTGTTAAAACCCTCCTCCAAAAGTTAAGTCTTGTTGAATGAGGTGTACCAGGGTTTGTAATGGCATACTGAGTCATAATTACTGCTGGACAACTGTTCTGGCCCTGAAAAACTAATTATATATTTGTGGAATGTCAAATTTTTCCACTATGATAAAAAATTCCATGGTTTTTAAGTTTATTTATGATATTTCAGCTTCTACCTTAATCCCATGTGTATGTCCCAATCTTTATTTTTCTCTCTGTAAATTGATTAAAAAATGAAGGAAAATCTGTGCATTTTACTTCCTGGTTTGCTGTCTGTGAGAATTCTTCAGTGTGATTGGCTGCATAGCCAGCTTGATGACATCACTGTTGCTGGACGCTGGAGTTCCCCTAGATTTGGCGTCAGATTCAAATTAATGTCGGGAGAGGTGAAATTGATGTCACAGAGATCACTAGATCCTTGCATGCAACTTTCTTCGAGGGCAGCGGCAAGTGCCATTACTTTGCCGCTGACCATAAAATCCAGACCTATATATGTTCTCGGAGCATCTTGGTGCCTATTTTGAAAGCAGGCAGAACACATGGCAAGATTTCCTACTTTTCTGTCTGTATCTGTATTTAATCTGAAATTCCCAGTAAATACCAGAATCATGATGGATCTGGAAATAATACAATTTCTGTTCATAAATCAGGTGGGAGGATTGGGGGGGGGGGGGGTTGTTTTTGCTGTCAGAGATCTTATTTTAACCTGCTCTCTAGCCATAATTCTGTTTGCTTCTGTGTGTATTGATTGATTGTTTGGACTTAAATATCAACAGAACATTGTCAGCTTGTATGGTGCCATGGTTTAATCAGAGTGCAGCCATTTGTTCCTAAGTCCCTGCATACATGACATCATAGACTACACTTTAAAACATTAGTTATGAAGTCCTTTGGAATGCCCAGAGATCATGAAAAGTGCTATAGAAATGCAAGTTTTTTTATTTTTTCTTTTCTATGTAGTACAAAATATTATGATTGTGCGTAGAGTCGGATAGTGATTGCATTCTTCTGTGCACAGGTTTGTAGATATGCAAGTGATTAATGAGGATTTCAGTCCAAAAAACTGGATTTGAAATAACACAAGTATAATGTTCAACTATGCAGGATTCTCGCTGAAATGCAGGACAGATATATAACTTTTACCTCATTATTTCATCATCTTAAAGAGCCCATTCCACAGTGAAGCTTTTATGGTCAAACAGTGCATCCATTTGTTGATGTTTGAGGCTAAGCCATTTCAAATCTAGTTTGCATAATATTTTCTTTGTGTTAACAGTAATTTTGAAGTTATTCCTAGAACCTGTTAGTCAACTGGTGAAATTGACAGATGAATAACAAGTTAAAGTTTTAGATTTTAGTCAACTAGTTATTAATATAATCGCTAAATAATATGTTTTATTATAATATAATATAATATGCCCGGATTTGGCAGTCAGCAGAGAACAAACAGCACTCGTTGTTCATTACGCTTACAGCTGCCCACAGACTTTTTGTGGGCTTTTGAGCAGCAATTACGGTCATCGGGTATTGGAAACAGCGCCCTCTACTGTGGATATGAGACCTGTGTAAACAGGACAAGCAACAGCCTGTCTCCTCAACCAGTCAGTTTGAAGAATCCTTACTGTGACACCTAGAGTCGAAACCAGGAATATTTAATTAATGTAAAATCATGCACAGAAAGCAAAATAAAGAGAGGGAAAAAAAGACGGGATTAAGAGAGATTAAGATTACCCACTAAACTCACCAGAAAAATAGGGTTTTTCCATTCTAGTATAAATTGATTTTTAACAGCGTGTTAGTCTTAATTACTGCTAAACAATCTCTGCCACTGAAAATTTACTTTTACAAGTGTGTTATCTCATTCCTTCAGATTATAATTATTGTTGAAGATTAAAAAAAAATCTTTTATCTTTTTTAATCTCTCTTTCTTAATCCCATCTTTTTCCCTCTCTTTTGCTTTCTGTACATGATTTGGCATTGAATTAAACATTCTAATTTAAACTTCCTGGTTTAGACTCTACACATCTCAATTTGATTGGCTAGGCATTCTTCAATCTGATTGATTACAAAGATACGCAGTTGCTTACCTTGTTCACACAGATCCCAGATGCCCTGTAGGGCTGCACTGTTTTGGCTCTCTAATCACCGCAAGTTCCAGTGCAAAAGCCGATAAAAAGTCTGTTGGGAAGTGTAAGTTGTGATGAACATCGTCGCTGACCGCAAATTCTGGACCATTATATATATTCTATTATAATGTAAATTAATGAAATGACATGGGCTACACAGTGATATTTTTTGAACATATTGAACTATTACAGTGAAGTTCAGTGTAAATGAGATATCAATTATGAACATTTTTAAATTGTGTCTAGCACTTGAAGCTGGAACATGTGAATTCAATGGGGTGATCTATAAGGATGGTGATGTATTCCAGCCCAGCTGTAAATATCACTGTTGGTGCTCGGATGGAGGAATTGGTTGCATCCCACGCTGTAGTGAAGATGTCCGCCTGCCTGGTCCAGACTGCCCTTATCCAAAACGTGTTGAGATCCCAGGAGAATGCTGTCCTCGATGGATATGTGAGAAGCAAGACAATGGTATCTTTGGCAATGCTTTGGCAGGTACTTATCCAGAGTTCTTTTGTAAATACTATCCTTGCTTTACACTGCAACTCTCATGCATTATCAGAACAATGGAATCTGGTTATAGTGATTGATTTGGTTGATCAGTATAGGCATGCCTGACACATTCTGTACTGTTTAGTACTCACCAGTGCTTTAAAGCATACTTTGCCAGTTCAGTATGGCACTTAAACATCTTCATAGCACAAAATAATCAAACAGATAGCCTGGAATGATAGCCAATACTTCACCCATCTCTAATGTGTGGAGCAGGAATGGGAAAGAATGAAAACAATTTGACTGAATTAGGACTGGTAATAATCTCTGCAACCTGAAACTCTCTGGATGGAAAGGCAAAAGACTATTCATATTGGCAGTGGAAATATTAGCCGCTTCTTTGGTTGGTTGTTAAATATTTAGTAGTTGATCCTTTCATACAGCAAAAACATTATAACAACAATTTGCACTTATATAGCACTTTTTAATATCAAAAAACAGTGCAAGGCAGAGGCATAATCAGACAAAAATGGATATTGAACCAAAGAAGGTGATCAAGGGGGGGAAATTGCAGTCAGAGGCTTCCATTTAGCGAACACCTATGACCTGAAATGTTTTTATGAAAATACCTGGTGGCCATGGATGAACCTACGATTGCAGTCGGAGGCCTTCATTCGCTGTGCAGCGTGCGGGGAGATGACTTCCCATACGTATGGCATTGCTGGAGTCACGTGGGCCTGGACCACCAATCACTAGATAGTATTCGCATTGATAAAAATAGGAACTCCGTTTGTGCGAGTTCCCATTACTATCAATGAGAAAACCCTTCTAAAACAAGAAACACAATATAATAAATTTAAAAAATACCTCACATATTTAAAATGAAATGTAATTAAATGTAATTAAATGTTTTAGAAAAAATATTTTGGGGGGGGAATTTTTTTTAATGTGTTTTAATAGGGTTAAAAATAAACTTACGTTAATGGACAGGGTTTTTAACATAAAAATGAATGATTAAATTTAATTTTTCTATGTTTTAAAACTCTTAGGCTGGTAAAAGTAAGCTATACGCCTACTTTTACCAGGCGTAAAAATTTGAAGGACATTCCTTGGGCATGAGTTGGGCAAATAGCCCAATCTCTCCCCTGCAAATATCTGTCCTGCAGAGGATCTGTCAAGAGAAATCTTGACTGATCGGAAAAGCCGGTTTTCGGCGCTTGCACATCTTGCCCGAAAACCGGCTTTTGCGAGACCTCGCCGGCTCCGTGCGCACTTCGTACGGTCTTGACGAGGCCAGAATTTACAGCCCAATAGGACGGGTGCCCAAAAGTTTGGCCAAAGCTTTAAGGAGGGTCTTAAAGGAACAGGTGGAGAGGCAGAGGGGTTTAAGGAGAAAATTAGAGCGGGTGGGGCCTGAACATCTCTAAGCAGGCTAACCCATGGTGGGGTAAAGGGAGGGGGATAATGCACCGAGAAACCGAAAGTTCTGGTAGGAGGGTTGTAGGGCAGGAGGAGGTTACGGAGATAGATATGTATGCAGATGATTTCATCAGGAGGCAGCATGTAGATATGAAAGATGAGGGGGACCAAGGACAGATCCTTCGTGGAATTGAGGTAATGGTGCAAGGGCAAGAAGAGAAGCCATTGCTGACGATGCTCTGGCTATGATTGAATAGTTGAAAGTGAGACTGTACAAAATCAATGACACTTTGGAAACCCATATCCATATGTTGAAACTGACGAACCTAAAGGAGCCCAAAGCCTGTAAGGCATCGGTCCTGAGCTTTGATCAAAGCTCCCAAAGCTGGCGACACAGACCCCTGTGCAGAGGTCCTATCCAATGTGTCCCCAGAGGTGATCATGCACACTACAGTAGACAGCAGACCGCTCATGAAACTGGCCAGATTGCCATATATGCTGGTGCATGTCAGGGAGTCTTCTTCAGTAGGCTGGGCCTCCGAGGTCTGCATCTCGATCCTCTGTAGCAGAACTGTGACCTGGTCTTGCCCTCTGGTAAGCCAGGTCCTGGGTTTCCCTTTCTAATGTCTCCTGCACCTGTTCATTAGTGCTGACTGAATCACCCTGTGCATCTGCCTCTACCTCACTCTCTATCCCAGCTGGGGTGCCAATCTCTACGCTGGTGTCTGGAGTGAATGAGTGACAATAGTTCTTTGGGAGGGTTCTCCTCTGGAGATTCCTGTTGTGTAAAATGAGGAGAAGCTAGAGAAGAGGAGAAGATACAAGGGCTAGTGTGGGATGACAGTTAACAAAGCTGTTGAGGACTATCCGGGGTAGACAGTACTAAGGTGCCACACAGTTTACATTCAGGATTGTGAGAGGAAAGCGAATAATAGTAATAAAGGCAGACACTTTGATATGGGCTTGTGTCAGCTTTGCCTTCATCAATGCTTCTAGCAGATTCCTGGCCCTACGTTTGCATGATTTTCTCCTCCATCAGACTTAGTGGGTGCATGAGAGTAGGCAACCCCCGCCCCCTCCCACACGCACACGCACACTCAGTTCGGGTCCCCTTCCTATTATGCATCATCTTCGCCTGCAAAAAGACTTGTTACCAGCTATTCAGCTGTGTAAGCCTTTTTCATCTGGAGAGCATGCAGATAAGCAGCAAGTTTGAAGCAAGATGGGAGTGGCTGCAGTAAGAAAAGGTGGCAACAATTAGCAGGAGTGAAAGGCCTTCGAGTTGTGATCAGGTGAACTCAGACTTCTCTTTGAGACTTGTGAGGGCATAAGCAGCCGTGACCTGCTGTGATTGGAGGAGAAGTAGGCAGAACACAGGGAGGGAAGAGTGAATTGGAGGGGTGGGGAGGTAGCAAAAAAATCACCATGGAAAGGTGTCGCTCATCATAAATGGAGACAGGAAGACCTGTATCTCACCCTTGCAGTCCTGGTCGGGTCTTTAAAACTCTTCCTGCACTGAAGCCATGTCCGTGCACGCTGACCAGCTCTGCAACCTCCCTTTAAGACTGCAACTGGGGGTGTGTCGGTGCCCTCATGCCATCCTTTGGGAAGAGGACATTGGTCCGTTCCTGAACCTGCTCCACCAGTACCTTCACCACAATGTCACTGAAGCTCTTGCTCTCGACATCCTGCAGATACGGCATCATGTGCAGAGACAATGGAGCTGGCACTTCTGAGGGATACAGAATAAACAGCAAATGCTGAGAAATCACCAAAATAAAACACAGAACTGACCATTCTGAGTGCCAATGAAACAATAAGTGTTGTTGTGAAATCGATTACAGTCAGCAGGCAAAGTTTTTTTGAGGGTGACTACACACCACTCTTTTTAAGATGTGCATTCACCCGTTAAATACTGGAGTTCTGAGGCAAAAATCTCTTCACTCAATCGGGCGGGCTGCCTGTCAGTATTCGCACGTCTGGGCAGCCCAACAATGGCGTGCAAATATGGCCCGTCCGTCAAAATCAGCCATAAACACTGTTATTGTTTCAGCCTGAACTATATGATCCATTCACGTGGTGTGGACCCGGCCAAAGGAGCTGTTTATTATAGTGAGCATGAATACACAGCGTTGGAAACTCTAAAATAGAAGCCATCACCAAGGTCGTCTTTTTTTGTGTGTAGCTATCATTTGCCTGTGCTAAGAATTTTCCAACAGAATTTTCGATTTATATCCTCAATGATATAATCCTCTTTGACCAAGCTTTTGATCACCTGCCCTAATTTCTCCTTATGTGGCTCGGTGTCAAATCTTTTGTCTTATAATACTCCTGTGAAGCGCCTTAGGACGTTTCACCACATTAAAGGCGCTATATAAATACAAGTTATTGTTGTTGACAAATTAATATTTTTACGAACCATTATATTAAGTGCACAGTTTTCTTATGGTAGTAGCTTATTTGACAGCCTAAATATATGCATGAATTGTTTGTTCATTTTATGACTGATTTTGAAACAACTAAGATTATTGCTTATATTATCTTCAGCATTCAGATCGGAAGCATTCTATGGGAGATATCCCTCCAGTGTGACTTACAACTGCCCAGAGCAAAGCAGTGAGTGGAGTGCCTGTTCCAAGAGCTGTGGGATAGGGATGTCTACCAGAATTTCCAACAAGAATCCCAGTTGTATTTTGGAGACACAAAGCCAACTTTGTATAGTGAAACCATGTCAACAGGATCATGCAAAACAAACTCAATTGGTGAGCAATAGTAAATCTTTCACCAGCTCCTCATTTATTCAGCAATAAAGTTGTTGGTGATGAAGCACATTACAAGATTTATTTAATCTAAAAAAGAGCTATACACTACATTGGCAGTTGAAAGAGTTTTGAATTATTAGTATAGTACTCCACGTAAACTGATTATATGGATTGAATGAGCATCCTTATACTTAAACAGAGAGAACAGTAGATAGGTGAGTGTTTCATACATAAACAAAGGGTTCAGCCAAAAACATATCAGAACCTATTAAAAGTGTGTTTGTGTGAGCGCCAAATGAAGATAGTATTGACTCATCCGTGATAGCCCTGTTTCTAAATACAGACCATAGACCCATTGGCTAGGATTTTGAGGTAAAAATAATGGTGAGGCTATCAGAGCTCACTGTTATTAAAGAGTAAATCAGACAGCAACTTCTGTCGACCATACACAGCGCAGTTAAATGCAGAAATCAGGAAGTTACTGTCCGAGTTGCTCTGCTTCTCCAGAAGCTTCGGTATAGCAGTAAATAGCCGAGACAGCCAACATTGAAATACATTGGAGGGCATGAAGTTGTATTACTTATGTTGTAGATACCCACTAAACAGAGAGGATGTTTCCTCTCATGGGGGAGTCTTGAACTAGGGGGCATAGTCTCAGAATAAGGGGTCGCCCATTTAAAACGGAAATGAGGAGGAATTTCTTCTCTCAGAGGGTCGTGAATCTTTGGAATTCTCTACCCAAGAGAGCAGTGGAGGCTGGGTCTTTGAATATATTTAAATTGGAGATAGCCAGATTTTTGAAAGATAAGGAAGTCAAGTACTATTGGGAGAGGGAAGGGAAGTGGAGTTGAGGCCAGGATCGGATCAGCCATGATCTTACTGAATGGCGGAGCAAACTCGAGGGGCTAGATCCTGCTCCTGCTCCTATTTCTTACGTTCTTATGTTCTTAAACATGGCAGAAAAAGTTACATCTTGTCCATTCAAGTGTAAGTGAATATTGAACAGGGTGTTAAGTCTTAATTACTGCCAAACAATCTCTTTGGCACTGAAAATTAACTTTTACAAGTGTTGAGTATCATTCCTTCAGATTTTAATTAATATTGGAGATTTAAAAAAATTAAAACTTATTTTTTTACTTTTTCTTTCTGGCTCTTTTATCTCTCTCTCTTAATCACATCTTTTTTTCCCTCTCTTTATTTTCCATTCTGTACCTGATTTGGCATTGAATTAACTGTTCAAACTGATACCTCCAGGTGTTTCTTATGCCCTGTGGAGAGAGAAAAAGAGTTAACATTTCAGGTCAATGACCTTTCATCGGCATTTTCTGTTTTTATTTAGCAGTTGTGACCAGCCTCGGGTAAGGTCAGTTATAGTGATATTTTTGCTGCTCTTCAATCTGATTGGTTCAGGAGATACACACAGTTGCTTGCCCTGTTCACACATGTCCCAGATCCCCTGTAGAGCACGCCATGCTGAAATGGATTTCAAATCACTGCAAGCTCCAGTGCAAAAGCGAATAGAAAATCTGAGTGCAATGAATGGCTGGCATCGTTCATTCGCTGCTGCCCACAAAATCAGAGCCATAGTAGTTGGATTGCTTTTTGAAGCTCTGCATTGTCTTGTTACAATGCTCCATTATGCAGAAGGTGTTATTGATAGCTATGTCATGTGCGAAGGTGAAGGGATATTTAGCAGTTACACAAAAGCAAAGTAGTGTGGATGCTGCAAATCTGAAATAAAAACAGAAATGCTGGAGATACTCAGCAGGTCAGGCAGCATCTGTGGAGAGAGAAATAATTAACGCTTCAGATCTGATTGAAAAAAATCTCAAAATTCGTGCCTTTGACGACGGATTTGGGAATCCTTCCTATTCTCTTTCTTTCTTGGCTCGGCACCTGTTTTCCTTGTGCCTACCTGTGAAGCATCTTAGGATGTTTCTTAAACCCTGTGCAGAGAGAAACAAAGTTAATGTTTCAGGTCGATAAACTTTCATCAGCATTTTCTGGTTTTATTTGGCAGTTGTGATCAACCTCAGGTAAAGTCAGTTAGAGTGATATTTTTGCTGCTGTGAAATTGGGATATTACACAATGATTGGACACTATAATGAACTAACTAAGCACAAGTGAGATATATTTTCAAGCCACATAATTGCATTTCACAGTTAATTGTTATGCTCTTATATCCGTTTTTTTCCAGGGAAGGAAGATTTGCGAGCCAACAACAAGGGCACCTCAACCAATTCAACTTGAATACAATAACTGTGTTAGTGTTAAGACGTATAGACCCATATACTGTGGTTCATGCTCTGATAGTCGCTGCTGCACTCCACACAAAACCAGATCAGAGATCGTGGAGTTAAAGTGCAAGCATGGCAGGATTGTGAAACAGCAGATGATGTTCATCATCACCTGTGTCTGCCATTATAACTGCCCACATGCTTACAAATAAATTCCTCTAACATACTGCAACACTAAGAGCAGTTTATTTCCATACAAGATTGTACAGTGTAAAAAAAAAATGCTACACTAAAGATTTAAACATGTCCCACATTTCTAAAAAATTTAAAAGGAAACTTCTGGCTTTGAACTACTGTTTACTACACAGATCACCCATTTAATATTGAGTTTCCAGCACTAATTAGCATATCATCTTCATAGCAAAAATGGTTGAAGTGAACACTTTCCGTTACCATTAATTGCTTTGCAGAAATCATTAAAAGTCAATGGGCTCAATTTTCCCCAAAGTTTTTTTTTAGCTTACTCGAAGAGTTCCGCCCATTTTTTGGGGCCCAAGTACAACAAAAAAAAATGTTTTGAGTTTCCCCGTTGGATTTCTTCATCTTGGTGTGGACTAACCTGTCCTTTAGTTTTACGGGTGGAGCCTAGATCCGCATCAAAAATATCGGGATGCCACAGTAACCAGGGATACAATGCGAGCTGAGGCTGCAAAGTGAAACATACAGCCAGCTCGCAACACATTAAAACACATTGCATCAACAAAAACACATTAAAAAACATTGCATAAACTTAAAAATACATTAAAATATATTGCAGCAACTTACCTCCAATTATTAAAGCCAGTCATGCTCCACTGCCCCTAGCCCTGGCTGAAAAGCTTGCCAGCCTGCTTCACTAGCCTGCCCCGAGCCCTTTGCTGCTGCCGGTCCAGCTCAAACTCTCCCACCCCACCACCCAGCCCAGAGTGCCTTGCCGGTCTGCTCCCCTGCCCCTAGCCTTGGCCGAAGGGCTTGCTGGTCCGTTCTCCCACCCAACCCTGGCTGAATGGCCTCCCGGTCCACTCCCCTGCCCCTATCCCAGGCAGAGTAGCCTCCTGGTCTGCTCTCCCACCCCTAGCCCAGGCCGAAGGGCTTGCTGGTCCGTTCTCCCACCCAACGCTGGCTGAATGGCCTCCCGGTCCGCTCCCCCGCCCCCAGCCCAGACAGAGTAGCCTCCTGGTCTGCTCTCCCACCCCTAGCCCTGGCTGAAGGGCTTGCCAGTCTGTTTCCCTGCCCGACCTTGGCCCTGAGTGCCTTGCCGGTCTGCTCCCCCACCCCTAGCCCAGGCCGAAGGACTTGCAGGGCCGTTCTCCCGCCTAACCCTGGCTGAATGGCCTCCCAGTCCGCTCCCCCACCCCTAGCCCAGGCCGAATGGCCTCCCGGTTTGCTCCCCCGCCCCTATCCCAGGCCGAACGGCCTCCTCCCTCCCGGTCCCCGCACCTAACTACACCCGAAAGGCTTCCCCCAACTACACTCTCCCCCAACATCTCTCTCTCCCCCCACACCTCTCTCTCCCCATTCCCCCCCCCACCTTTCTCTCCCCCTTTCTTACCTTTCCTGCTGCTGCTGTCCAGGCATCTGCTGCACTTACCTGCACTGATTTCCTTACCTGCGCCGATTTCTTTAACTCTCCAGAAGATTTTTCTGCCGAGGCCACATACACTGGCCTAAGCAGAACTGGAGTAACTCTCAGCTGACCAAACTTGTCTAAATGGCCAGAATTGGCGCGGGCGGCAGGTTACGCCCCCTTTGGCTGAAAAAAAAAACTTACCTAAAAAAATCGTAACTAACTGAGTTATGTTGGTGCAAGTCGATTGGGGAATCTGGTTTTTTAACTTAGTCCAAAAAAAGCAGCCTGCACAAAAATAATGGCGCAAATCACTGGGGAAAATTGAGCCCTCTGTCACTGGATCTTGAGGCTACATTGCACAATGCTGCAGCAATGTGTGAAACATATGCAGAACCTTCATGAAAACCCTGGGGGCTAGAAATTCACCGAGGGCGATGGTGCAAAACAGGCGGTATCGTATCGGCTGTCCGATATACACAGCACCTGATCTTCAGTTCCATTGACTGCAATGGAATGGAATGCAGTTGATGGATATCGGGTGCTGCGTATAACGGGCGGCCGATTCGATACCACCCGTTTAGTGCCACCACCCAAGACAAATTCCGAGGCCTAGGTGTTTAACTGACGACCGCGGTTTGGCCTGTTTAGGACGCAAAGTCTCCATCCTAATATTCATCTGTTGGGCTGTGAGCTCCCTCTGCTGGATGACACTGGGCTGCAATGTTTGCACAATGTAGGAGGTTGGAGGAACATTGCCCATATTTTTCACATAGCCGAATGTGAATGCAAGCACTAGGAAGCATCACAATATAAGAAACATTATAATTGAAGATTTGACTATTTACCTTGAATCAAGTAGTAACAATACAATAGTTTGTTACACTTTTAATTAAAAGTGAATACCACTTGCATGACTATTAGCAATCACAGGTATAAGAGAATGTATATTCTACATCATTTTGCTTGAGAAATGTATTTTATGTAAATTTCTGTATATATCAATACACATTTCTATCCATTACTTTTATATAATGATTAATAAAAAAATATTTCCATTCTTTGTCACTCTTTAATAACATACATTACAAGTTGTATGGGAACAATTTCTTTTTAACTTTGTAAATAAAATAAATGTGTAATCATTTATATACCTATTTTCATAATTTCACCATTTTACATACACGCTATTTTGAATAATTAGTTCTAAATTTTCTTTACTTAACACAATTTTTAACAGAGACTTTTTACTTCTTTCATTTTTCTCTTAGTTTGAGTGCTAAAGTCCCATGATTTTTTACCCCATTCCCTGGTTTCACAGGGTTACATGGCAACCTCTGGCATCTGGACATGCGCAGTTGAATGCAGAAATCAGGAAATGGCTGACAGAGTTGCCCTGTTCCTCCACAGGCTATGCTCACATGTCAGCTGTGGCCCAGTGGGTAGCACTCTCACCTCTGAGTCAGAAGATTTTGGGTTCATAATCCCATTCCAGAGCCTTGAACACAGAAATCTCAGCTGACACACCAGTGCAGTGCTGAAGGAGTGCTGCACTGTTGGAGGTGCTGCCTTTTAGATGAAATGTTAAACCGAAGCCCCATCTGCTTTTTCAGTTGGACATAAACGATCCTATGGCATTATTTTGAAGAAGAGCAGGGGAGTTATCCCTGGTGTTCTTATCAATATTTATTCCTCAATCAACATCACTAAAACATATTATCTGGTCATTATCACATTGCTGTTTGTGTAAGCTTACTGTGTGCAAATTGCCTGCCATGTTTCCTACATTACAACAGTGCCTACACTTCAAAAATACTTGATTAGCTGTAAAGCATTTTGGGACATCCTAAGGTCATGAAAGGCACTATATAAATGCAAGTCTTTATTTCTAACAGTATCTCACCAGGATACTCAACATTGAAACACATGGAAGAGCGTGAAGTTACGGTACTTATACAATAAACGTGAGGTACTTACGTACTTACTAAACATGCCAGAAAAAGTTAGGGCTTGTCCATTCAAATGTAAGTAATTTTTTTAACGGCACAATAAGTCTTAGTTACTGCCAAACAATCTGACATTGAAAATTTACTTTTAAAAGCATCTCAGTAAAGATTCTTCAATCTGATTGATTGGTTAAGGAGATGCACAGTTCTTTCTCCTGTTCACACTTATCACAGATCCCCTGTAGAGGGCACTGTGCTATTTTGCTTCCCTAATTACTGCAAATCACAGTGCAAAAGCCCACAGAAAGTCTGGGCAAGTGAAATGAATGCCGAGTGCTGTTCCACAAAATCCAGCACAATGTGATGCTGGTGCAATGGTGAGTACAGCTGCCTTCCTAGTAATTGAACTGAGTTTGATTCTTGTTATGTATGTACTAACTCAATAGACTGAATACTGTAAGCTAACACAGGTGCAAACCTGGCTCTGCTTTATTAGGGCCCAAAGTGATTACATTACATGATGGCTTGCCTTTTATACCTGGGCCGCACACACGTGCGTCCAGTCCATTTACCTCCGACAGTGACGCCACCTGGTGGCTAATAACCCCAAACATACATACATGACAATATCCCCCTTTAAGATATTAGTAACAGTTTTTACAAATTGAGAGGGTCCGGGGCTTTCCACTCCCGAGTTGATCGTCTCAGTTCAACTCCAGCCTTGGGCGAGCGTTCTAAGTCTGTAAGAATGGGGGCTGGGTAGCTGATCTGATGGGAGTGGCAATGACCATGTCAGGGATTGAAAGTCCAGATTCATTGATGACAGCAGAGTCCTCTGATGACTGAGGGTAGGTTGGTTGGTCACTGATTGTGTCTTCCTCAGACTGTTCCGGTTCATCCGTGTGCCGCAGCTTTATCTGATCAACATGTTTCCTGCATGTTTGCCCATTCTTGAGCTTGACGATAAATACTCTGTTACCCTCCTTGGCCATAACAGTACCGGCAATCCACTTGGGACTTTGACCATAATTTAGTACATACACAGGTTTGTTAACAAAAATGTCGCGTGACACAGCAGCGCGATCATGATACCACTGCTGACTTTGACATCTGTATTCAACATGATCGTTCAAGTCAGGGTGGACAAGAGAGATCTTGGTCTTGAGACCTCTCTTCATCAATAGTTCAGCAGGGGAGACCCCAGTAAGTGTGTGGGGTCTTGTCCTGTAGTAAGCAATATGCATGACAAGTGAGTCTGCAGTGAACCTTGAGTTACACGTTTCATACTCTGCTTGATGGTTTGGACAGCACGCTCTGCTTGACCATTAGATGCGGGTTTGAATGGTGCTGACCTCACATGTTTGATACCATTGAGTTTCATGAACTCTTGAAACTCCAGACTAGTGAAGCAAGATCCGTTGTCGCTTACAACGATGTCGGGCAGACCATGAGTGGCAAACATGACACAAAGGCTCTCAATGGTAGCTGTGGATGTACTGGATGATATGATTATACAATCTATCCACGTGGAATATGCATCCACTACAACTAAAAACATCTTTCCCAGGAAGGGATCTGCAAAGTTGATGTGGATCCTGAACCATGGTTTAGATGGCCACGACCACAGACTCAGCAGCGATTCTGCTGGTGCTTTACTTAGCTGCGTGCAAGTGTTGCATTGATGCACACATGATTCCAGATCAGAGTCAATTCCAGGACACTATACATGAGATCTGGTAATGGCTTTCATCATGACAATACCGGGATGAGTGCTATGTAGATCATGTACAAATTTCTCTCTGCCTTTCTTCGGCATAACAACACGATTATCCCACAGTAAACAATCTGACTGAATGGATAGTTCATCTTTGCGACGGTTGTAAGAATTGGTCTCATCACCCATTTGCTTGGGTATGACAGACCAATCACCACTAAGGACACAACATTTCACAACCGATAATATCGGGTTCTGGCTGGTCCAGGTCTTAACTTGTTGAGCCGTGACAGGGGTTCCTTCACTTTCAAAAGCATCCATAACTAACAATAGGTCTGCAGGTTGTGACGTCAGCATCTCTGGTGTGGGCAACGGCAGATGGCTCAGTGCATCGGCACAATTCTCGGTGCCAGGTTTATGGCGAATGACATAATCATAGTTAGATAATGTCTGTGCCCACCTCTGGATGCGGGACGATGCATTGGTATTGATACCTTTGTTTTCCAAAAACAATGAAATGAGTGGCTTGTGATCTGTTTCCAGTTCAAACCAAAGACCAAACAGGTACTGATGCATCTTTTTAACCCCATACACACAGGCTAATGCTTCTTTTTCTACCACTGTAGGCTCATTCCGCCTTTGAAAAACATTTTAGAAGAATACGCAACAGGTTGTAGTTTACCCAACTCATTAGCTTGTTGGAGCACGCAACCAACTCCATATGATGAAGCATACTAGATGCTTACACGGATCATAATGTACCAGCAGCTTGTTAGAGCAAAACAGATTAGTAGCTTTCTCAAAAGCTCTATCTTGAGACGGACACCAAACCCAGTTGTCGCCTTTTCTCAGCAGCATGTGCAGTGGCTCTAATGAAGTGCTCAATCTAAGTAGGAAATTTACAAAGTGGTTGAATAGACCAAGGAACAAACGCAATTCCATCACATTCTGAGGCTTGGATGCGTTTTTATGGCTTTGGTTTTCGAGTCTATAGACCTGATGCCGTCAGCAGCAATTTTCCTCCCCAGGAATTCAACTTCCGGTGCCATGAAGATGCACTTCGAATGTCCAGATGATGTAGAACCTCTTCCACATTGTTCAGATGTTCGGCAGTGTCACAACCTGTGACCAGGATGTCATCTTGGAACACGACGGTTCTAGGGACAGACTTCAGTCGACTCTCCATGTTCCTCTGATATATGGCTGCAGACGAGCGAATTCCGAAAGGACACCTGTTGTAGATAAACAGTCCTTTATGAGTGTTGATGCACATAAGTTTCTTCGACGTCTCGACCAGTTTCTGTGTCATGTAGGCCGTCATCAGATCCAGTTTAGTGAACGACTTCCCCCTGGCTAGCGTTGCAAACAGGCAATGGGTATTGATCCTGTTTCAAAATTCGGTTGATCGTAATCTTGTAGTCTCCACAAATCCTGACAGTGCCATCACTCTTCAACACAGGAATAATGGGGCTGGCCCATTCATTGAATTCGACTGGTGATATGACCCTTCAAGCTGGAGTCTGTCCAGTTCGATTTCGACCTTCTCCCTCATCATGAACAGAACCGCCCAAGCTTTATGATGGATGTGTCTTGCATCCGAGTCCACATGGATCTGCACCTTGGCTCCCATGAAATTGCCGATGCCTGATTCAAACAGCGAGGGAGTCTTCCTCAGCACTTGAGCACATGGAGTATCATCCTCCGACGACAATGCTTTGATATTGTTCCAATTCCATTTGATTTTTTCGAGCCAATTCCTGCCAAACAGCATTGGACCATTACCTGGAACAATCCATAATGGTAAATCATGAACCGCACCATCATACGACACCTTGACTACTGCACTGCCAATCACCATATGAGTTCTTTAGTATACGTATGCAACTTGGTATTGACTGGACTCAGCTTAGGCCTCACAGCCTTAGTATCCCACAGCTTGTTGAATGTCCTCTGGCTCATTATTGATTGACTCGTACCCGTGTCCAATTCCATCGGTACCGGCACATCGTTAAGTTTCACATTAATCATTATCGGTTGGCTCTTTGTTAGGAACGAATACAGTCCATACACTTCCTCCTCTCGTATCTCGGATTGCATATCCGGATCCGCGCTATACTGGTCATCATCCTCCACGTGGTGTGTCGCAGCACGCTTGCTCAGTTGTGGACACATGCGCTGGAGATGCCCCAGTCTCGAACAGCCTTTACAAATGTACTATTTAAATTGACACTGATGAGGCCGATGATTGCCCCCACAACTCCAACATGGTGAAATCAGATTCATTCCTGTTGGCTGACTTTGGGCAACCCTAGGTTTTGCATACACAGTTGAGTAGGCCTTGCCATATGCAGCTCTGCCAAACGACGATACAATCTTGTTTACAATACTTATCAAGTTCCAATTTTTCGATGATATCTGCTTTAAGATTTTGTCGATGGTCATGCATGCCTGGGCAATCGTGATGGCCTTGCTCAAATCCAACTTCTCCGCTGCCAGTAGCTTACGCAGGATCACCTCGTGGTTGATGCCGATTACAAAGAAGTCTCACAGCATGTCTCCCAATGCATTTTCGAACTTACACAGTCCAGCTAGACATCTTAGGTTGGCAACGAATTCTGACATATCCTGGCCCTCAGAACGAATGTGCTTGTAGAATCGAGATCATGAGATGATGATGCCTTCTTCTGGTTTGATATGGTCACATACCAGAACACACAATTCCTCATAGTCCTTGTCCGTTGGACTTGCAGGCAAGAGAAGATTCTTTATGTGTCCCTGGATTTTCGGACTGCAAACCGTGAGGAAGACCGCCCTGTGCTTCATTGCGTCAGTGGGTTCCTCCATTTTGTTTGCATGAAATACTGGTCCAGGCGAGCTACAGAATCTGCCCAGTCCTCTCCCTCCACGAATCTCTCCAGAATTCCAACTGTACTCATTTTGGAAGGCAAAGGTTCTTACGTTACCTTGTCGCCAAATGTTATGTATGTAATAACTCAATAGACTGAATACTGTAAACTAACACAGGTGCAAAACTGGGTCCAAAGTGATTACATTACATAATGGCTTGCTTTTTATACCTGGGCTGCACACACATGCATCCAGTCCAATGACCTCCGACAGTGGCGCCACCTGGTGGCTAGTAACTCCAAGCATACATACATACATGACACTTCTCAGCAATCATATTAGGGCCATAATTTTAACATGGAGTGATTTGCACTCGAAAAATGCTCTGAATGGCTCTCCATTATCACATGACCTGATTTCTGATTGGTTCCCTTGGCGGATAAGCCATGGCCAGAAGTTTCTCTGGAATGCGTAATAGAACCGCCCAGCCCAAGTTCTGAGTGACTTTGCAAGGTGTAATTTGAGCCATTCTCACTTCAGAACTCAAAGAGGAAAGAGCTCTCCAACCCAGCAAAGGTTCTTGACCCCCATCCCAGCCCAAGTTCACGCCTCCCCCAGCCCAAGTTCCTGACCCCATCCCAGCCAACGTTCCTGACCCCATCCCAGCCCAAGTTCCTAACCCCATCCCAGCCAAAGTTCCTAACCTTAACCCCCTGCCTGCCCTGCCATAGATGGGACATTGTGTGTGGGTCACGGATTGTTAACAGGTTTATTCGGTATGAAGTAAATAGTAACAGTGTTGTGACTTTTGGATTTCATCCACTCCAATGATGTCCCTTGCAACATATGCACCGAGCTTTCCGAGAAATCGGGTGTAGGTGTAAATGGGGTGGGGTTGGAAGAACATGATCCATCTTCCCTGAGTTCACTCTCTCCCCTCCAATCCCCTCTCTCTCACCCAGTCTCTGTCTCTCTCTCTTCCCCCCATGTCTCTCTCTCCCCTCCGTGTCCCTCTCTCCCTCCCCCATGTCTCTCTCTCCACTCCGTGTCCCTCTCTCCCTCCCCCAATGTCTCTCTCTCCCCCCCCATGTCCCTTTCTCCCTTCCCCCCGTGTCTCTCTCTCTCTCTCTCCCCCCCGTGTCCCTCTCTCTCCAACCGCCCCCCCGTGTCTCTCTTCGCCCCTCCCCCCGTTGCCCGCCCGCCGCCTCTCTCCCACTACCTCCGATGTTTTCTCTCCCACAGAAGGCCGTGAAAATGTTCCAAATAATGCAAAAGCTGGAAGCAAATCCAGCTCCAGGCACCAGCGGCAGAAAATGTTTCTGCAGCGGTCTCAGCGCGGTCATTGCGGGGCCCCCACTTCCAGTTCCGATTTCGGGTCCGAGGGGTCTGTGCAGGCATGAGAGGCGTCGCGGGCGGAGTCCAGAGGGCGCAGGCGCAGAAAAAACAGTGCAAATAGTCACTCTGGTAATTTTAACCTTGGTTGATGGTGTACAATGGGTGATATTGAATTGACTGCCGATCATGCACCTCACCCAATTTTGCCTTCTATTGATATCAATGGAAAGAAAAATCAGGTGGGGTGTGTAATTTTATATTGCTCATTTTACAGCATCGACCAAATTTAAAATTACCCCCTGGGAGCTCTTGATAACAGATGTATGGAAGTTAAAAAAAAATTAAAGTGCGAAGAGGGAAATACTATTTCCTTTGGTAAGCGAGCGATAGAGGTTAGGACACATTCTCTAAAGAGTGGGTTGTTGGAGCATAGAATTCTTTGCCTCAGGGAGTGATTGAGGCAGAGATCATTGCATCTTTTAAATGTCTGAAGCTGAGGACAATACAAGGCTGCGGGGAATGAGCAGGGCAGGGATTACTCCAATAAAGTTACTCCTTTTCATTCAATCTCAGATTACAAAGAATCCTATAATGTTCAAAATAAGAACGTTATCTTGGGTTTCTGTAACTACTAATACAAAACCTATATGGTTGTTAATACTGATGTCCTCAGCACTGCCACACAATTTGAATTCAGAACATTGGGAGGCCTGCATGGGGCCAGACCTGACAGTCAGACCTGACAGGAGGCAGCAGACTGGCCAGAAGAGGCCACAGAGGTTAGTATTTTTATTTAACTTTTCTGAGGATTCCTTGTCCGTGTGGAGGATCAGGAAAAGAGATTATTCTAAAGGAATGTTGGCCTTTATCTCAAGGGGGTTTGAAAACAAAAGCAAGGAAGTGATGCTTCCATTGTACAGAGCTTTACTCACATTCCACCCGGAGTGCTACATTCAGCTTTGGGCATTAAACCTCAGGAATGATATATTGACCTTGGAGAGGTACAGCACAGAATGTTATCAGGTTCCAAAGGTTTAAATGACATTGAATAAACAGAGAAACTGTTTCCTTTGGTTGGGGAATCCCGAACAGGGGGTACTATCTTGAAATTAAGTCTTTTAGGAGTGAAACCAGGAAGAACTTTTTCACATGAAAGATAATTTAAATCTGGAATTGTCTCCTCCTAAAGGCTGTGGATGCTGGTTCAATTGAAACTTTCAGTACTGAGATCAATACATTTTTGTTAGGTAAGGACATCAAGGGATTTGGATCAAAGGTGGGTAAATCGAGTTGAAGTATATATACATCACCCTTGACTTAATTGAATGGCTGAATGTCCGACTCATGTTCATATGCACCCTTGATCATGTCATCATGCTGGTTTGACACCCTAGTATCGAAATGAAAACTTTTGAATCCTAATTAGCTTTAACTATAAATTAAGCCTTTCATGTCATAGAAACATAGAAACATAGAAAATAGGTGCAGGAGTAGGCCATTCAGCCCTTCTAGCCTGCACCGCCATTCAATGAGTTCATGGATGAACATGCAACCTCAGTACCCCCTTCCTGCTTTCTCGCCATACCCCTTGATCCCCCGAGTAGTAAGGACTTCATCTAACTCCCTTTTGAATATATTTAGTGAATTGGCCTCAACTACTTTCTGTGGTAGAGAATTCCACAGGTTCACCACTCCATGGGTGAAGAAGTTTCTCCTCATCTCGGTCCTAAATGGCTTACCCCTTATCCTTAGACTGTGACCCCTGGTTCTGGACTGCCCCAACATTGGGAACATTCTTCCTGCATCTAACCTGTCTAAACCCGTCAGAATTTTAAACGTTTCTATGAGGTCCCCTCTCATTCTTCTGAACTCCAGTGAATACAAGCCCAATTGATCCAGTCTTTCTTGATAGGTCAGTCCCACCATCCCGGGAATCAGTCTGGTGAATCTTCGCTGCACTCCCTCAATAGCAAGAATGTCCTTCCTCAAGTTAGGAGACCAAAACTGTACACAATATTCCAGGTGTGGCCTCACCAAGGCCCTGTACAATTGTAACAACACCTCCCTGCCCCTGTACTCAAATCCCCTTGCTATGAAGGCCAACATGCCATTTGCTTTCTTAACTGCCTGCTGTACCTGCATGCCAACCTTCAATGACTGATGTACCATGACACCCAGGTCTCGTTGCACCTCCCCTTTTCCTAATCTGTCACCATTCAGATAATAGTCTGTCTCTCTGTTTTTACCACCAAAGTGGATAACCTGACATTTATCCACATTATACTTCATCTGCCATGCATTTGCCCACTCACCTAACCTATCCAAGTCACTCTGCAGCCTCATAGCATCCTCCTCGCAGCTCACACTGCCACCCAACTTAGTGTCATCCGCAAATATGGAGATACTACATTTAATCCCCTCGTCTAAATCATTAATGTACAATGTAAACAGCTGGGGCCCCAGCACAGAACCTTGCGGTACCCCACTAGTCACTGCCTGCCATTCTGAAAAGTACCCATTTACTCCTACTCTTTGCTTCCTGTCTGACAACCAGTTCTCAATCCACGTCAGCACACTACCCCCAATCCCATGTGCTTTAACTTTGCACATTAATCTCTTGTGTGGGACCTTGTCGAAAGCCTTCTGAAAGTCCAAATATACCACATCAACTGGTTCTCCCTTGTCCACTTTACTGGAAACATCCTCAAAAAATTCCAGAAGATTTGTCAAGCATGATTTCTCTTTCACAAATCCATGCTGACTTGGACCTATCATGTCACCATTTTCCAAATGCACTGCTATGACATCCTTAATAATTGATTCCATCATTTTACCCACTACTGAGGTCAGGCTGACCGGTCTATAATTCCCTGTTTTCTCTTTCCCTCCTTTTGTCAAACAAAAGCAACATTTAGTTCTGGTTTGGGTTCAAAATATTGCTCCCTTTTCTTTAAGCCTTTGCTCTATCCTCCTGCTGATGGTACATTAATAGTGATAAACAGATTTTAAAATCATTATCAATGTTGGGGTTGATCTCTTATCCACCAAAACAATCCCCTTCTTATTGTGAATGTTTTAGTTGGGCCCAAACTTGGTGGAAGCCAAGGCCCTATCAAGTGCCGCCCAAATGACAGCCGATGGCCGCCAAGAGACCGGGCGGTACTTTGCCAGGAAGATCCCTCTAAAAGAGGTGGCAGTACCGGCCAAATAATGGCTTACGCCTTCAATCTGGGCGGCAGCGGGCGGGAGCTCTCAATCTCGGCGGCAAATGCGATCCTCGCCAAGGTGCCACCGAGGATTGAGTTGGGCCCAGGGAGGGAGGAACACTGAAAAATAAAAATATTCACAATAAAATAAACAAAACAGCATAACACCTTCAGGGGACCACATACAGGTGAAATGGCGAAAGAAAAATCAAAAAAATGATCACTAACCTTTTTTTGCAGCTCTTCTTACTTACCGTTGGGGTTAGACCTGACTCCACGCAGCGGTCCTTCCCCCTGCTGCCGCCGACTCCCTCCCGGACCAATATGCCAACTCGGCGGGGGGAGGTCACTTACATGACTTGGCCGCCAGAGGCCGTCAGCAGGCATCAGCGGGTGGTTCCCGGCAGTACTCCCCTCCCACCGGATGCAGACCTGGATGAATCTGTCACCAAAGGGAGAGCGGCAAAAAACTCGGCGGCAGTGGGTGGTAAGGCCACCAATTTTGGCCCCTTAGTTTCCTTGCTAGTTTCCCATTTATCCCTCTTGCTCCATCTGGCATTAAACATGCTCAGGCATGCTCAAACATGCAGGATTAAAAACACAGGTGATCCCTAGTATAATAAATTATGTTGGTCTGTCCCTCCTCATAAATTTGATATGAAGAGCATTATTTCCTTTGAACCTGTGATGTGCTCTGCATAAAGCCAGGTGGTCAAACATACTAATTAATCTATTCATTACAGTCTCTAATTTAACATCCTTACATGATTGCTTTAGTAACCCTTTGATCAATTCAGTATTAACTTCTAGCTCCTGGGGTTTCTCCTGATATCCCTGTACTTTAATATCTTTTGGGAGCAACTGAGGTACTTGCTGAATGTGGTAACTGTCAATCATTTCTTGGCCGTCTCTTCCAATCCATCTTTCTAGAAAACAATTAAAATCTGCAGCGAGAATGGAATCAACAACAACAAGAACAATGATAACTTGCATTTATATAGCACATTCAATGTAGTAAAATGTTCCAAGGTGCTTCACAGGGGTGTAATCGGACAAAGATTGACACCGAGCCAAAGAAGGAGACACCAGGACAAGTCACCAAAAGCTTAGTCTAAGAGGTAGATTTTAAGAAGCATCTTAAAGGCGGTGGCAGAGAGGGTTAGGAAGGGAATTCCAGAGCTTAAGGCCTAGACAGCTGAAGACACAGACACCATTGGTGGGGTGAAGGAAGTTAGGGATGGACAAGAGGCTAGACTTGAAGGAACAAAGAGTTCTTGGAGAGTTGTAAGGCTAGAGGAGGTTACAGTGATAGGGAAGGGTGAGGCCATGGAGAGATTTGAACACGAGATTGAGAATTTTAAAACCAAGGCATTGGGAGGTCAGTGAGCACAGGGGTTATGAGTGAATGGGACTGGGTGTGAGTTAGGATATGAGCAGCAGTACTTTGGATGAGCTTAAGTTTATAGAGGGTGGAAGTAGGGAGGCCAGCTAGAAGAGCATTAGAATAGTCCAGTCTGGTGGTAATAGTTGATAAATGTTTCAGCAGCAGATGGACTGAGGTGGGGGGTGGGGGGGTGGGAGGTGGCGGGAGACAGGCGATGTTATGGAGGTGGAAATAGGCAGTGATGGAGAGGATGTGGATCAGAAGCTTAGTTCAGGGTCACATAGGATGCCAAGAGTCTGGTCCAGCCTGAGACAGTGGTCAGGGAGGGTCTTGGAATTGGCGGTTAGGGAATGAAGTTTGCTGCGGGGGCTGAAAACAATGGCTTTGGTTATCCCAATGTTTAAGTGAGGAAATTTTGGCTCATCCAGGATTGGATGTCAGACAAGCAGTGTGACAACACAGAGGCAGTGGAGGGGGCGAGATTAATGGTGGTGAGGTGTTGTCAGCGTACATGTGAAACCTCAAGTTGCATTTTCACATGACGTCAGCAAAGGGCATTATGTAAACGAGAAATAGGAGGGGGTCAATGATAGATTTCTGGGGCTCCAGAGGTAATGGTGCAAGGCGGGAAAAGAAGGCACTGCAAGAGAGATAAGAGTAGAACCAGGCGAGGGCAGACCCACCCAACTGGACAACGGAGGAGAGGCATTCGTGAAGGATGGTTTGGTAAACTGTGTCAAAGGCTACAGGCAGGGCGAGAAGGATGAGGAGGGATAGTGCACCCCTGTCACAGTCATATAGGATGCCATTTGTGACTTTGGTTAGGCCTTTTCAGTGCCGAGGCAGGGTTGGAGATGAGGAACGGAGGGAGCAAGGGTGAGGGTTGTGATGATGGCAGATCTGAAAGGAATGGGGACAGTACCTGAGGATAAGGAACCAGTTACAATATTTGTTACCATGGGGACCAGGAAGCAAAGTTGGGTGGTCAGCGGTTTAGTGGGAATAGGGTTGAGAAAGCAGGAGGTGGGTTTTATAGATAAGATGAGGTCAGAGAGGGCATGAGGGGAAATAGGAAAGAAACTAGAGAAAGATGTGGGTTCAGGGCTAGGGCATGGGGAACCGATGAGAAAGTTTGGCTTGCTGGGTTAGAGGAAGAAAGGGATGCAGCAGAGGAATTTGAATGGGTGGTCTCAATCTTAGTGATAAAGAAATCCATGAGCACCACACACTTGTTATTGGAGGTTAGGGTGGAGGGGTTTAAGGAGATGGTTGGTAGTGGAGAAAAGAAGCCAAGGGTTGTTTTTGCATTCCAAGATGATCCTGGAGTAGTGAACAGCTTTGCCAGAGGAGAGCAGGGGCCAATAGCACTTGATCAGGGTAATATTTGACCAACAACATTGTGATCTCCAACATGGAGTTCTTAATCTTCATCCCCGAGATTTCAAACTCCTGTAACTCTATTTAGTCTTAACCAATAATCAAAGGGGGTTCTCTTTCTCTGAATGGCATCATATAACAGTCAGCTGAATAGCAAACTACTCAGGCTAATTTCACCAAGTTGCTACTGCAAGCTTCAAAAGCTTTTTTCTTGGTCCTGTTGCATAATGACGTTATGGTTTTAAATGTCAGATTTGGCTATCTCTTTAGCTTTTCCCATAAGCCTCTCTATAATTTCTCCTACTTGTTCTGTCTCACCAATCCCCTTTTTCCAGAGGTAGGTCTACACAGTTTCCTCCCATTCATATACACTGGCTCTGAAATTCCAGAGGGATTCTCTGCGTCTTCTACTGTAACCTCAACGGGAGGCTTGTGGAACCCCCGAAAAGTAGCAGAAACCTGGCATGTCTGGGTTAGATTGGATTGCTGCCCATTTTGCGGGGGGCGGGGGGAGTTCTGCCAGATTCCTACTGGAATTAGAGAAAGAGAACCCCTGTGGGATTTCAGGGCCATTATGGTTGTCAGTTCTATTTCTCCAAAATAATGGGGGCTCTTTTACATCTTATCGTACCACTCAGCTTAGCTTAGAGTGATACAAGCTTAAAGACTGAAATTTGTCTTTATAATCCTCACCTCCTACTAGGAAGGTGGTGCTTCTGGGCTCATGCACAGTCTTCTGAGATCTGCTAGACCTCATATGGGGAATAATGGAGCCGCTAATATTTTAACCCACTTTCCTAATGCCGATCCAAAATTCCAAAACAATCAAACGTGCTAATCTCTTCCCTCAAGGGAAGAGTTGGTATGCATATAGCTGGAGATTATTGGCTACTTTGTCCATAAATGAATCACATACACATACACATGTTATAGGAGAGAGCAAAGCATTGATTTTATCCCAGTATTTCTGGGGTTCACAATCAATAGCCAGATGGCCCATTACCCTATTTTGTCTTGCACTGAACTATTAATAATTCATGCAGACTGTACTAATCTGATTCCATAATACCATGTTCCAATATACTACTAACTTTTTAAGACTGAAATGTACAAACTAAAATGATCTATCTGTTCCAAGCTGGCACCAAATAAATCTCACAGGGGTTTAGGCACTTTGACTTTCCAGTAAGAATGTGGCCAATTATAATGAATATTCTGTGTTGTGCTTTAGTATTTGTTATTTTCCTTCCTTTACAGTCTACAGTCCTTCTCTCACACACACTCAACTTTCTATATCTGTCAGTTAGGCACAGTTAATAACTGTTCATCGTTAAAAACTAATTTTGTTTGCCACTGAGGTTATTTCATTGAGCTGCTCGTGCAACAAATACTGAACAAAATATTCAGAAAATAGGTATTTTCTCAGCAAACCAAAATTCACAGATATTAAATAATATCGTATTTATATTCTGAACAAAATGAATACAAATGATAATGCATTTCAGAGTGAAAATGATTAAAGGCAAACCTACCTACAAAAGTGTAACCAAAAGGCTGAGCCACTGGGCTAGAGAGCAGGTTTATATCCTGAAAAATCAATAAATCAAAACAAGAATATTTGAAATTTACAGACAGCTTTCCTTCTTTGCCAACATTTCTATAAACTGAGTTCAAATCCCGTGTAATACTGACAATTGTTTGAAAGAACCTTTATCCAGAAAACAAATGAACTCCCCATACAATGCAATGCTGCTGATTGGTAGGCATATATTTCTGTATACAGCCTTTAACACTCTACCTTAGTGCATTATGCTCAGTAACCAAAGGTTTGAATTTTTACAATGAGGCATGTGCTAAAGTGAATAACAACAGAAAATGTAACAGGAATCAGGAGTCAAGGTACAGTCATCTTATAATAGAGATAATGTTATCACAGACATCCTCATAACAAGGGTCAAATACATTTTTTAAATTCAATTCTTATCCATGATGAAAAATAGTCCATATTGGATTAATAGATATGAGCGCTGTACTTTAAATAATAAAAAGCGGAGATTAGTTTTATCTAAAAATAAAGTCTGATTAGCATGATTTTGTAGAATTAGCACAACTATTTACTACAATTTTAGCATTAGACAGAATAATACTGAAGAGCTTGGAAGGCCAGCATTACACCTTGTGGTTAGCAACACAAATCTGCTGATAAAGATGGTCCAATGACATTAATTCTTGGGCAGTGATAAGACATATCATCCTTAATCTGGATCAGTACATGAACTTTAAATATCTTCCTTAACAAGAATGATTGTTGAAAGGTTTTCCTGTTAAGAGGCTTCATTACATTTATATTATGAACTTTGGAATCGTGTTTATTAGTATTTTTATTGCCGAAAGCACATATGGCTCATGTTCATGAATGACTCATTGGGCGTAATGATGTTAACATAAGTATTTATTGATTTTTTTTACATTACTATCAATGTCTAATATCAGCTTAAGCATGTAAATCACAGGTATTTCCCTTACAGTATGGGACATTGTATCAGTTACAGAATTGGGGTTAATAACTGGTCATCATCGTGCTCATTTTCTGGAAGGAGTGGTGCTCCAGAAACATCTGCATGCATCCGGCAGAACACAGAGGCTTCATGACACATAACTCCTTAGGGATATTGAGGAATGATCGGGAGCTATATATCCTGCTATCTAAGTATCTCCAAGAGGATTTGGATCTCCTGTGGTGCTTCTTTATAAGCTTCATTTCCCAGGTTGCATGCAGTTCCTCCTCTGATAAATAAATGATAATAGTGGGAATCCCAATGGGAAAAATATTTTGCACTTTCCTATGGAAAAAAGTCAATTCCAAATGTAGCAATGAGCCTCCAAAATAAAGAGCAAAACGCTTTTTGAGGAAAGACCAATCCAAGTTATGAGCCTCTATCTAATAGCACAATGAAATACAGCAAATCATCTTTAAGATCCCAATACCAGCCCTCCTCATCTATTAGTCTAAGTTACCCTTGTTTTATAGCTGTGTTGATCTTATGGTGTAAATGTCGGACTTTAGGACATTAAGTCATCCTGGCTTAAACCCATCAGTTACATAGATACACATTGGCTAGGGTGGATTTATCTTATACTCTCCCTCACTTCCAGCTGAATTTAGTCCTGAACTTAAACATGGCGTGTCCTAAGTCCTAAATTCCAACTCAGTTTCGCCAGGTTTATGCCCTACCAAACCATTGGAATTTTTGTCATCCATTCTTGGACTCTATGAACTGCATTGATAATAGATACAGGCATCAATAATCAACGCAAATTAGAAATGGCTAACCTGGCAATGAGCAATACATTGTATACTTATTTATTTAAACAATATATATCAGTGAAACACTACTCTCCTAAATACAGGATGTAAATATCTTTATCTTTGTACCTGTGCTTTTTTTCCAATCTGCAATATCAGCACAGGACAGGAGTAGGCCCCTGCTCACGTGACCTCCAACATAAACAAAAAAAATCACAAAACTGCAGATGCTGGAAATCTGAAACTAAAAGAGAAAATGCTGGAAACACTAAACTGACGAAGGGTCCATCCACACCTGAAATATTAAATTGTCTGTTCTTTCCACAGATGCTGAGTGGCCTGATGAGTGCATCCAGCATTTTCTGCTTTTGTTTCTGGCCTCCAACATAGTTCGATAAACTGCATAAACGTAAACTGATTGAAGCATGTTTCTGTGACTTTGTGTTAATGTGAAAAGTAAAACCTATGCAACCAAGTGAACTACTACATTCTTAGCTTTAGTCTAAAAGCCCATCAGTGTTAAAAATAAAAGCCAGTCTTTTCTATTTCCCACAAACAATGATGAAGAAACATTTCTACTGATTATATTGGTCCTGACAGTGAGAGTCAGAGAATGTGACTGGATGCTGGGCCTGTTACAGGCATCTTCACATTCTGAAACCAATCTGTTCTTTATTATAAGAATAGACCAGTTCGCCTGACATCAGTCGTAGGGAAAATGCTAGAATCTATTATTAAGGACGTGGTAACAGGGAGTTAGAAAATAATAATAGGATTGGGCAGAGTCAACAGGGATTTATGAAAGGGAAATCATGTTTGACAATCTATTTGAGTTTTTTGAGGTTGTATCTAGTAGAATAGATAAGGGGATAAGGTGGACCCTGTGAATGTGGTGTACTTGGATTTTCAGAAGGCATTCAATAAGATGCCATACAAGAGGTTATTAAACAAAATTAGGGCTCATGGGATTGGGGGTAATATACTAGCATGGATTGAGGATTGCTTAACGGACAGAAAGCAGAGAGTAAGAATAAACGAGTCATTTTCGGGTTGACAGGCTGAAAATAGTGGGGTGCCGCAAGGATCGATGCTTAGGCCCCAGCTATTCACAACCTATATCAATGATTTGGATGAGGGGACCAAATGTAATATATCCAAGTTTGCTGATAATACAAAGCTAGGTGGGAATGTAAGTTGTGAGGAGGATGCAAAGAGACTTCAAGGGGATATAGACAGGCTAAGTGAATGAGCAAGAACATGTTAAATGGAATATAATGTGGAGAAATGTGAAGTTATCCACTTTCGTAGGAAAAATAGAAAAGCAGAGCATTTTTTAAATGGCGAGAGATTGGGAAATGTTGGTGTTCAGGGGGACCTGGGTGTCCTTGTACACGAATCACTGAAAGTTAACATGCAGGTACAGCCAGCAATTAAGAAAGCAAATGGTATGTTGGCCTTTATTACAAGAGAATTTGAGTATAAGAGTAAAGATATTTTTTGTAATTATATAATCATAGGCAGTCCCTCGGAATCGAGGAAGACTTGCTTCCACTCCTGAAGTGAGTTCTTTTATGGCTGAACAGTCCAATACACGAGCCACAGACTCTGTCACAGGTGGGACAGATAGTCATTGAGAGAAGGGGTGGGTGGGACTGGTTTGCCGCACGCTCTTTCCACTACCTGCGCTTGATTTCTGCATGCTCTCGGCGTTGAGATAGTGCCCTGGTGAGACCGCACCTGGAATTTTGTGTACTCTTTTGGTCTCTTTACCGAAGGAAGGATATACTTGCTATAGAGAGAGTACAACAAAGGTTCACCAGACTGATTCCTGTGATGGGGGGATTGTCCTATGAGGAGAGATTGAGCAGACTAGGCCTATATTCTCTAGAGTTTAGAAGAATGAGAGGTGATCTCATTGAAACATACAAAATTCTTACAAGGCTAGATAGGGAAGATGCAGGGAGGATGTTTCCTCTTGCTGGGGAGCCTAGAACCAGTGGTCACAGTCTCAGGATAAGGGGTCGGCCATTTAGGACTGAGATGAGGAGAAACCCCTTCACTCAAAGGTTGGTGAATCTTTGGAATTCTCCACCCAAGCGGGTGTGGAGGCTCAGTCTTTGAGTATATTCAAGACAGATTTCGATAGATTTTTGGATATTAAGGGAATCAAGGGATATGGGGATAGTGCAGGAAAGTGGGGTTGAGGTAGAAGATAGCCATGATCTTATTGAATGGCGGAGCAGGCTCGAAGGGCCGAATGGCCTACTCCTGCACCTATTTTCTATGTTCTATGTTTCTATGTAATTGCCAAAGAAGGAAAGACATAAAGCCAAATCATGTATTCAATATTTTCCAAGAATTCAAGAAATTGCACACATCCTGATTGCATGGAATGCTGAAATTGATGTAAGTCCAAACAAATTAAAAGGTTTGTGTTCAGACTAGCCATCCTGCCAGCTCCACTGTTCAGACTTGTCTTTAATGGCATTTGCAAACAACATGCACCCTTTCTTCTCAGAGCCCAGCAACACAAAAAGCATTGTGATCATCTCAGTTTAACTTCATTCTGACAATCCAGCTCCAAACCAAATATTTATTCATCTCTTTTTCATCTGAGTTCATCGACACAACATTGGCTACTAGTGCCCATAGTCTGTTCCTCATATGTTCTTATCGCTATTCGGTGGGGAGAAAAAAATCTTCTAATTTCTAGTCTCATTTGTGTCTTGTTCATTTGAACCCATGTCTTCCAGTGCCCTGCTCATGATTCAAATCTGCTTACATCAGCAACATCTATGCATGTCAGCATTTTAAAGTGTTAAATCGTGTCTTTCATTTTAATTTCTTTAATGAAAATATAAGAGCATATGAATTAGGAGCAGGAGTAGACCATTCAGTCCCTCGAGCCTGCTCCACCATTCAATAAGATCATGACTGATCTTCTACCTCAATTCCACTTTCCTGCACTATCCCCATATCCCTTGATTCCCTTAATATCCAAAAATCTATCGATCTCTGTCTTGAATATACACAGCAACTGAGCATCCAGACCTCTTGGGTAGAGAATTCCAAATATTCACCACCCTCTGAGTGAAGAAATTTCTCCTCATCTCAGTTCTAAATATGTTCAACAACAAAAACAAGTTGCATTTCTATAACACTTTAATGTAGGAAATGTTTCAAGGTGCTTTACGCAGTTATAAGGGAAAAGTAGTAAAACAATGGATGCTGATATAATGTTATTGCTACATCAAGATTAGTGCAAGAAAAGCAGCTTTGCCATTTATTTATTTGTAACACGCTTACCATATCACAGCTGAGTGAAATGCAACAATGGGTGACCAAAAGCTTTGTAAAGAGGTGGGATTTAGGAAAGGTCTAAAAGGAGAAGAGGGATGTGGAGAGCCATTCAAGGGGCAGTGTGTCAGCTAGGGTACTGGTGGAGGTTTCCCAGTTGAATCAGAAGGCAAGAAGTTATGGAGAGCCAAGTTTAAACCAGCAGAGGTTGATTCTGGAGTCCAATGAAGAAACATAATGGCCTCAGGTCTTAGCAGTGTGTACCAGCAAATCCAATGTACCAGCAGAGGAACGAGAGGCAGTTGGAGTGACACTCAAGGATCAGAGCAGTGTTTCCACTCATTGCACCCAATATTTCAAATGTTTAGGTCCTTTCACTTTAAAGCCGTACTGTTGTTGCCAAAGGTCATCTGTTCCTAACTTGGAGATCCTAACCATCATCAAGGGTTGCCTAAGCAGCCAACGGAAGAGAACCCAAATTCTCTGCCAGAGTCCGAGGTGGCAAGTAGCGAAAGGGACCACCAAATTCTCTTAACTTTGAAGAATACTGGGATCACCTTGCCTTGTGATTAAGTTATCTGATTCTCTCGCCCAGATTTTAACTTCTGGTGGGAGTTGTGCAGGCGGACCGCAAACCAGCAATCAGGTAATTGCTTAGGAGGGGGTTTGGGAGGTCATTGTAGTCGGTGGAGGGAAGCCTGGGACAGGTGAGGCTTAACGCTTCCTTTTGGGACTAGAGGAGCGCTCCTGCAAGTCCTGGCCCACAAGGAAACAAAACAAATTAAAAATGACCTTTTTGGGCCCATTCTGGCCCCGGATTTGCTGACCGGCAAGGTTGGCCTGACATGAAAGCCACGACGGCTCCCCGCGCAGCCCTCAGGTTAAAATTGCAGTCGGGCCCTGATGACCGAGTTGGAGTCCAATTTGCATATTTAAAGGAGGATCCCACTGCTTTCCGGTCAAAAGAGCAGGTTAAATTGCATGCTGCAGGAAGGCAGCAGGCTTGAAGGGGTGCAAGTTTCTGCGGCCATTTTAACTGCATGCACACGTGCCTGGGCTCCGCCGGGCAGGCAGGGCTAAAATTGTCCCTTCTGTCTCTCAGTGCCGAAGTAAGACTCATGGACATGCCAGGCATGTAATTCAAGGAACACATTACAAAAGTGACTACACTCCAAAAGTAATTCATTGGCTGTAAAGCGCTCTGAGACATCCAGTGGTTCTGAAAGACGCTATATAAATGCAAATCTTTCTCTTTTCTTTCACACTGGGCGGTGGTCTGATGGAGAAAAGAACAAGTACCTGAAGACTCCACAGGTGCTTGCTGGCAGGGACAGGCTGGTGGAGGACCTCTGTCTTACTGATGTTTAGCGTAAGGCCCATACTTTCGTATGCCTCAGTAAATACGTCGACTATGTCCTGGAGTTCAGCCTCTGTATGTGCGCAGACGCAGGCAGCATCTGCGTACAGTAGCTCGACGACAGAGATTGAGGTGGTCTTGGATCTGGCCTGGAGACGGCGAAGGTTGAACAGGTTCCCATTGGTTCTGTAGTTTAGTTCCACTCCAGCGGGGAGTTTCTCGACTGTGAGATGGAGCATGGCAGCGAGGAAGATTGAGAAGAGGGTTGGGGCGATGACACAGCCTTGCTTGACCCCGGTCCGGATGTGGATTGGGTCTGTGATAGATCCTTTGGTAAGGATCACGGCCTGCATGTCGTCGTGGAGCAGGCAGAGGATGGCGACCTACTTTTGGGGGCATCCGAAACGGAGGAGGAAGCTCCATAGACACGGCGTGGCCCTGGACAATGTGGACCACTTCCCTTATCTCAGGAGCCTCCTATCAACAAGAGGAGGCATTGACGACGAGATGCAACACCACCTCCAGTGCGCCAGTGCAGCCTTCGGCCACCTGAGGAAAAGCGTGTTTGAAGACCAGGCCCTCAGAACTGTCCAAGCTCATGGTCTACAGGGCTGTAGTAATAACAGCCCTCCTGTATGGCTCAGAAACATGGACCATGTACAGCAGATACCTCAAGTCGCTGGAGGAATACCACCAACGATGTCTCCGCAAGATCCTACAAATCCCTTGGCAGGGCACACTAATGTTAGTGTCCTCGTCCAGGCCAACATCCCCAGCATTGAAGCACTGACCACACTTGATCAGCTCCGCTGGGCAGGCCACATCGTTCGCATGCCCGACACGAGACTCCCAAAGCAAGCACTCTACTCAGAACTCCTTCACGGCAAAGGAGCCAAAGGTGAGCAGTGGAAACGTTACAAGAACACCCTCAAAGCCTCCCTGATAAAGTGCAACATCCCCACTGACATCTGGGAGTCCCTGGCCAAACACCACCCTAAGTGGAAGAAGTGCATCCGGGAGGGCGCTGAGCTCCTCGAGTCTCATCGCCGAGAGCATGTAGAAATCAAGCGCAGGTAGCGGAAAGAGCGTGCGGCAAACCTGTCCCACCCACCCCTCCCCCCAATGACTATTTATCCGATCTCTGACAGAGACTGTGGTTCTCGTATTGGACTGTACAGTCACCTAACACTCATGTTAAGAGTGGAAGCAAGTCTTCCTTGATTCCGAGAGACTGCCTATGATGATTGATGTGGAACCAAAATAAAGCACAACACACAAGTCTGATAAAGAATCAAAAATAATGTTTATTTGCGAATACCTATAGCTTGTCCAAGGGAGCATGGCAGTTTGGGTTGAGTTCCCGCAACTCGTGAGTGCCGCCTCGCTTTTGGCTGCCAGCCTTACAGTATTTAAAGCTGAAAACCGCAATCCGTTATGCGTCATCAGTTCCAAGAACTGACCCCAGACTCTCCGTGACATTTAGAATGCGCATCTTGACTTAATCACACGCATCTATTCTTAATGTCAGCATTGGTTTGGTATTCACTAAGGAGGACACAAACAACCTTCCGGGTATAAAAGGGGCCAGAGGGTCTAGTCAGAAGGGAGGAACTGAGGGAAATCCTTATTAGTCGGGAAATTGTGTTGGGGAAATTGATGGGATTGAAGGTCGATAAACCCCCAGGGCCTGATGGACTGCATCCCAGAGTATTAAGGAGATGGCCTTGGAAATAGCGGATGCATTGACAGTCATTTTCCAACATTACATAGACTCTGGATCAGTTCCTATGGAGTGAAGGGTAGCCAATGTAACCCCACTTTTTAAAAAAGGAGGGAGAGGGAAAACAGGGAATTATACACCGGTCAGCCTGATATCGGTAGTGGGTAAAATGATGGAATCAATTATTAAGGATGTCATAGCAGCGCATTTGGAAAGAGGTGACATGATAGGTCCAAGTCAGCATGGATTTGTGAAAGGGAAATCATGTTTGACAAATCTTCTGGAATTTTTTGAGGATGTTTCCAGTAGAGTGAACAAGGGAGAACCAGCTGATGTGGTGTATTTGGACTTTCAGAAGGCTTTCGACAAGGTCCCACACAAAAGATTAATGTGCAAAGTTAAAGCACATGGGATTGGGGTAGTGTGCTGACGTGGATTGAGAACTGGTTGGCAGACAGGAAGCAAAAGTAGCAGTAAATGGGTACTTTTCAGAATGGCAGGCAGTGACTAGTGGGGTACCGCAAGGTTCTGTGCTGGGGCCCCAGCTGTTTACAGTGTACATTAATTATTTAGACGAGGGGATTGAATGTACTATCTCCACATTTGCGGATGACACTAAGTTGGGTGGCAGTGTGAGCTACGAGGAGGATGCTATGAGGCTGCAGAGTGACTTGGATAGGTTAGGTGAGTGGGCAAATGCATGGCAGATGAAGTATAATGTGGATAAATGTCAGGTTATCCACTTTGGTGGTAAAAACAGAGAGACAGACTATTATCTGAATGGTGACAGATTAGGAAAAGGGGAGGTGCAACGAGACCTGGGTGTCATGGTACATCAGTCATTGAAGGTTGGCAGGCGGTTAAGAAAGCAAATGGCATGTTGACCTTCATAGCTAGGGGATTTGAGTACAGGGACAGGGAGGTGTTACTACAGTTGTACAGGGCCTTGGTGAGGCCACACCTGGAGTATTGTGTACAGTTTTGGTCTCCTAACTTGAGGAAGGATATTCTTACTATTGAGGGAGTGCAGCGAAGATTCACCAGACTGATTCCCGGGATGGCGGGACTGACATATCAAGAAAGACTGGATCAACTGGGCTTGTATTCACTGGAGTTCAGAAGAATGAGAGGGGATCTCATAGAAACGTTTAAAATTCTGACGGGTTTAGACGGGTTAGATGCAGGAAGAATGTTCCCAATGTTGGGGAAGTCCAGAACCAATGGTCACGGTCTAAGGATAAGGGGTAAGCCATTTAGGACAGAGGTGAGGAGAAACTTCTTCACCCAGAGAGTGATGAACCTGTGGAATTCTCTACCACAGAAAGTTGTTGAGGCTAATTCACTAAATATATTCAAAAAGGATTTAGATGTAGTCCTTACTACTAGGGGGATCAAGGGGTATGGCGAGAAAGCAGGAATTGGGTACTGAAGTTGCATGTTCAGCCATGAACTCATTGAATGGCGGTGCAGGCTCGAAGGGCCGAATGGCCTACTCCTGCACCTATTTTCTATGTTTCTATGTTTCTAAGATTTGAATTCTGGCTGATCATCCGCCCCGTACTGGTTGCCACAGGGGCGAGTGCCAAAGTATAATCAGTATCGCGATTTTCCAGTCCATCCTGTAAAATAAAACTTCCCCCAAGATGGGGTATTCTGTTAAAGTCGTTTTAGCTGGGACTAGTGTTTCCACCATCCTACTCCATTCATATCCACACATGCACACATGTCCCCACTGATCAATATCTCATATGGTCACGACCACCGTGGTGCGAATCAGGTTCGTCCCAGTAGCCCCTTAACCATTACTTTCTCCCCCACTGAGGGAAGATCTACCGGGGACTCTAACTCTTCTTGTTCGTCCCGGCCTGCCTGTCGTTCTCTTACTTCCTGTCTCATATCGTTAAATTGCTTACTTAACTCCATTACATATCTTCTAATCTGATCCCGCAATGGACCCACATCGGACCCTCCTGTGATTATACCGTCGGGTAATCGCTTTGCCCGACCAGCCATGAGCTCATATGGAGTTAATCCTGTTGTCCGGTTAGGGGTTGCCCTTTGTTTCATCAGGATAGCAGCAGCAGCTCAGCCCAAGCCTCTCCGGTTTCTTGGATGGCTTTTGACAGAGCTGTCTTTATTGTCCAATCCATCTGTTCCATCATCCCCGAAATCTGCGGGTGGTAGGGGATGTGAAATTTTTTTAAATGCCCAATGTGCATATCAATTTTACCACCTGTCCTGTGAAGTGGGTTCCCTGATCGGAGTATATTTGGGTGGGGATGCCCCAGCAGGGTATCACCGCCTCAGCTAAGATACGAGCTACTGTGGTTGCAGTACAGTTTTGGGTAGCAAAAGCTGCCACCCACCGTGTAAACAAATCAATTATCACTAGACAGTATTTCTTTCCTCTCGAGCTTGGCAGTGGTCCCGTGAAATCAATTTGTATATTCTCCCATGGTCTTCACGGCCGTGGTTGATGGCCCATTCTAATTTTAATGACCTTTCCCGGATTATGTTGGGCACATGTAATGCATTGCTGGCAATATTTAGCAATGTCTCGTCCCATGCCTGGCCACCACCAATCTCTAGAGACACTACTGCTCATGGCATTTCGCCTGGCATGGTTAATGCCGTGGTGCAGTTCCATGAGCATCTTTCTTATACAAGTGGGGGCTGCCTCTTTACCGTTCTTTCTCTACACGGAGTCTGGATCTGGTACCCCTCCCTGTCTTTTCCATTCTGTCTTTTCTTCATCACTTATATCTGCATGTAATTTTACAATGTCAATATCTTCTTTAGTAATCATACTACTTACTGATTCCTCCCTCACTTCGGACGAAACTGCTGCCTCCTGCGCGGCCTTATCCGCAGCCTCATTACCTCTCTGGACATCGTCCACCACTTTCTGGTGGACTTTGACCTTTATTACGGCCGCCTCGGCGGGCTTACTAGCCGCGTCTAATAACAGCCTAATTCGGCCTTCATGTTTGATGGCCTCGCCTCCTGAGGTGACAAATCCCTGCCTCCCCCAGGCAGTCATGTAGTCATGGAATCCTCCAAAAGCATAGCGGCTGTCTGTGTAGATATTTGGCCGCTTGCCTTCAGCCAATTGGAGGGCTTCTGTCAGGGCAGTGAGTTCTGCCATTTGTGCAGGAAGTCCTCTGTCCAGTCCCCCACTTAGGGCAGAGTCAAGTGCTCCATTGACCACCGCCCACCCTGTATGTGGGGTCCCTTGGATATATTTGCAGGACCTGTCCACATAAAAGGTTAAATTGGGGTCCTCGAGTGGGATCTCACTTATATTACCGGGTGAGTCTTCTCGGGTGTGGCACTCATGGGGTTCACCCGTGACCAGTAGACCCTCTGCAGGGTTTTCCCCTATGTCCCATACTATTATCACGGACTCATCATGGGGGAGTAAAACTGCCTCCCATTTAGCCCTGCATACATTGGACACGGATCTTAGTTTCCTGGTGTTGAACATTTCTACCAGAGTATGTTCAGTGTGCAATACAATCTCCCCGGTCATCACTACTGGTTCACTGACTTTTACTGCCCACATTGCACTGTCCAGAGCCGCCATGCACCAGGACAGACCGACCGCCACGGGTGATTGTTGGGTTGAGTAATAGGCTACAGGACGCATCCTGTCCTCATGCATTTGAGTGACCACTGCCCCATAGAATCCTTCCTCATTTTCACAGTAAATGTGGAAAGGTATGTCCATGTTCGGGAGTCCCAGGCCATGTGCAGATATTAAGGCTTCCTTCAGATTACCATATGCTGTTTCCTGCTTCGGGCCCCACTCTACACTTTCTAGGGAGTATTTCCCCCCTTTCACCAGTTTCTGTATTGATTCTGCAGTTGCTGCGAAGTTGGCTATAAAGTTTCTGCAGTAATTAAAGAGTCCCAGTACTTTCCGTGCCCCTCGGACTGTCTTTGAGCGGGGCATGATTCTGATAGCTTCTTTCCTATCTTGAGACATTGTTCTAGTCCCTTGTGATATCTCATGTCCCAAATATTGTACCACTGTCTGTCCGATCTGGGCTTTCTTGGGATTGGCTTTAAATCCCACCCTTTCTAGGGTCTCTAAGATTTCTATGAGAGTGCCCGTGTGTCCCTGTTCATCCTCCGAGGCGATCAGCAGATCATCCACATACTGGGGGGCTGTGCTTCTGTAAGGGGTTAGTCCACCTTTTCTAGGGCTCGACTCATAGTCCGGTGAAATATTGCTGGGCTATTGTGGAATCCCTGTGGCACCCGTGTCCAGGTATATTGCCGGTCCCCTACAGTAAAGGAAAACTTGTCCTGTGATTCCCGAGCCAGAGGTATGGACCAAAATCCATTGGCTATGTCAAGCACTGTGAATATCTTATGTTCGGGTTTCAATCCATTAAAGATTGTGGCTGGGCTAGCTACAATGGGGTGCTGACGAGGTGTCACTTTATTAAGAGCCGTGTAATCTATAGTCAGCCGGTATGAGCCGTCCGGCTTCTTAACCGGCCACACAGGTGAATTAGTGGTGCTCTCAGCTTCCCGGAGTATGCCACTGTCCAGTGTTTGACTGCCTCCCTGGCTTCAGGTTTGATTGGATATTGTTTATGAGGGGTGTGTTCGGGTCCTGGGACAATGATTGGGTTGGTGTCTACCATCCCGTAATCTTGTTTGGACCGTGCCCACACTCCATCAATCTGCAGACACACGGGGCCATACCCTTTTAATGTATCCCAATCCCTGGTCAGGAGTTGTACGCTCCACACCTTCGCATGGTTGTCCAATTGGACAGACTTAAATTGTGCAGGAATTAGAATCCCTGCCACTTCCAATAATATTACTTCGCTAAGGTGTGCCTTTGTGGCAGATCCCCCCAACCCCTGCGATTAAAACTGTCCATTTGGTTGTGGTTAGGGGAATATCTGTCATTGAGACAGATGCGCCTGTATCCACCAACATGTCACCTCCTAACAATGCTGTTATGTGGATTCGAGGGTTGCCTTCGCTCTGAGCAGGGGCCGCTGACATTCAGTCCCTTGACAGGTCCTTGAGGGCCTGGAGGAGCTCATCCTAAAATTCCTTCTACCCCAGGAGCAAATATTCTCTTCAAATTAAGAAAATCTCCAATATTCAAAAGGTATCACCCACTGAATTAAAACAGAGTTCACAGCCGCCTGTGAAAGAGTTAACTTCCTTTGTTTCGAAAGCTGACAAACACAGCCACCATCAATCAACGTCAAGTTTAATTACACAGCTTGCAGCCTTTTCAGTTTAACCTCTCTGCTTTCACACTTAAAGAAAAACATAATCTTCCCTTTTCTCCTTTTCATTCACAATACACGCAAGTCACTAAAACAAGGGCTTTCTCCTCTTTGTTTCTTTTCCGACTCTCACCACTTCCTTTGTGCCGCGGGTGGGTCATCAGGTTTCCAATTTTGCAATTTTTTTTTATCTGCTAGGTACCGTGTCAAAGACACCTCTGGTCCCAATTCGAGTTTCTCACTTCCAATGGCTATATGTTGTTAGCGGGACAACCCTTACTTACTCCTCGCGAGTGAGACTAATACTTTCAACCCTCGTGGCTGTCAGTGCTACGTCCCTTAATTACTCGCCCCGAGTGAGACCGATACTTGCAACATATACCAATTATCAATTTTAAAAACTGTTGTACTATAATTATACTGGCTTTTTTGGCTCTCTTAGTTTTCTCTTTTTTCCACCAAGCCTTTTGCTTGGCTGGTTCTTGTGACGGGTCCCACGCATCTTTTAACATTTTGTCGATTAACCCCTTCTGGTCATCTATGTAGAACTTAGTAAGAGAGTTCTCCAACCCCCAATCTAATCTTTTGCCCGATGTCATTATATGGTCTGCCGATCTACATCACCTATCCGATGACTTCACGTCTCTCCAATCGGTAGTTTAATCCAACCTCTATGTTAAATCTTAGCCTTATTTCACCGGTATACTTTCTATGCAACACAGTTCTTATCAATGACTTTAAACTAAATCAATTACTTTAAACTATCTTATCATACTCACACGCCAACAAAAGTTTGTTCTTTAGCAGACTTTTACAGTTCGGAATACCCGGTTGACAGCCAGTCGTGTCACAGAAATCATCTAATTTTGGAATGGTACTTTAAACTTACTCACTCCGAGATGTTTCTGTCAACGGTCATCTGTCCATCTCCCGGCGTATCCCATCCTCGTCGCCAAATTGATGTGGAACCAAAATAAGGCTCAACATACACAAGTCTGATAAAGAATCAAATATAATGTTTATTTACGAATACCTATAGCTTGGCCAAGGGAGCACGGCAGTTTGGGTCGAGTTCCCACAACCCGTGAGTGCCGTCTCGCTTTTGGCTGCCAGCCTTACAGTTTTTAAAGCTGACAACAGCAATCCGTTATGCGTCATCAATTCCAAGATCTGACCCCACTCTCCGTGACATTTAGAACACACATCTTGACTTAACCACACACATCTATTCTTAATGTCAGCATCCTGTTGTTCTCTGTCTAAGTCTACTAAGATTGCTACCGTATCCTCTTGTTGCCTGGTTTTACCCAGACTGCACCTACATTACTGGCTTGTCCATTTTTCTAAACAATTTTCCCAGGCTGCAACACAATATCACTAAAGTGGGCCATTAAGAGTTCCCCTTCGATGATGATGCTTGCTGGCAACATATGTGAACCCATGGATATCTGGTATCGGTCTCTAGCCCTGAATGTAGCCTGGAGTTACTCAAGGTAGCTCAGCCTGAGCTGCTTAACACTGACACAGGCAGGTTCATTCTTTGGTGATGTAACAGTGGCAGCCAGGGATACGTTTCATGCAAATCCTTTAATGCCAATAGTGAGCTAGCTTTGCATTTATTTTCCGATTGTGTCTGTTGGGAGCCGCTGATAGAACTTGTGGACAACTGTCGAGATTTGTTAATGAATCAAGGAGCACTAGTGCCGTATTGGGCGGTTTGCGCGGAAAGCAGCGAACGATTAGAATTGGAACAACAGATTCTCGTGTTGGGTTGGTGGGCGGGACCAAGGCGGGACTAAAGTCTATAAAATGGACATAAGTGGAATGCGGTTGAGCTGCTGGTTGCCCAACAGGAAAGTAGAGGAAAAAACAGCTCGGCTTTGCGTCTCCGAAGCTATCAAACTCACTGGGGGAAAATGAATAGTTTCAACATGGCTCACAACTCGACCAACAGGATCCAGACATTCAACAAAGCCAGGGTAAGAAACGCGAGCAGGCTTTGTCTCGTTAAGCATTACCGGCTTTACTAATGTCACTGTAATCCTGTTTTATCGCTAAACACTTTACCGCAACATAAGGTAAAATAATGGACACTGAGCCAAAGAAGGGCGTTTTCGATTGAAATGAATACTTGGTTTGGTTGCCGATCTACAGGTTTGCTAAATTCAAAACCGAAAATGTTTCGCTTAGTCAGAGTCTGCTTCAGATTAGTTCACTCCTCACTTTTTAGTGCAGCCCTTCATTTTGGGCAAACAGCTGGACCGATTGGTTGGCGCTGTAACCCGACTGGAGATTAATATCCAAAATAGCAACAATTAATGTTATTATTTTAGGATTATAGTCCTCGTCCAATATTTAGTGCATGTATGACATTTTAAAAGAAGACGATGAACTCTGTACATGTAACTCCAAACTGGAATAGAAAGTAACGTGAAATTGTGTCAATGATTTTAGGAACCTTTAGCAATGGGTACAATACATCCTAGGGCAGATTCGATTTCTGTTAGTTGCTGAATCATTATCATGAGGAAAAGAGGGTTGAAGGATAGAGTAATGATGCATTTACATTGCAAATGCTGGTCTTGAGTTGGAATCTAGTAACTGCATGTTCAATTCTGGAATACTGTGCACAGTTTTGGTCTCCTTATACTTTCCTTGGAGGCAGTGCAACAAAGGTTCACTAGATTGATTTCTGGGATGGGATGGGGGGGTGGGGGTTAGTCCTATGATAGATTGTGTAGAATGCACCATTCTATACTCTCTGGAGTTTAGAAGAATGAGAGATGATCTCACTGAAGCATACAAGATTGACAGGGTAGATGCTGGGAGTTTGTTTCCCCTGGCTGGAGTGTCTAGAACTAGGGTGCACAGTCTCAGGATAAGGGGTAGGTTTTTTAAGGCTGAGGTGAAGAGGAATTTCTTCACGCAGGGTTGTGAATTGTTGGAATTCTCTGCCCCAGAGGGTTGTGGATGATGAGTCTTTAAGTGTATTCAAGACTGAGACAGCTAGATTTTTGGGCTCTACGGAAATCCATGAATATGGAGATTGGGTGGGAAAGTGGAGTTGAGGTCGATGATCAACCATGATCTTATTGAATGGTGGAGCAGGCTTGAAGGGCTGTATGGCCTCCTGCTCCTTATGTTCTTAAATGTAAATGACTTTTTAATGGGGATTAATTGATTCTAGGTACATTCAAAAAGTTAATCTCCAAACAAGTGTGAGACTACTTTCTCTGGGGGTGGGATCTTGAATGCTTCTCTGGAGGTGGGCTTGACCGTGGAATTGCATTGCAACCAGCATTGCAAAATCACAGAATTCTTTTGTGTATTTTGGTTAACTCAGGCATATCTTGTCCCATGCATTTATCTTAGTACAGTTTTAAACTTGATTTTAGAATGATCTATTGGAGGTGAAATGCATTTAATCCGGCATTAAATTGGAATTTGCGTGCAGCAATTGCTTTTAGCGCCCAAACAAGTGGGCCAGAGGCAGGAGTGATTTTAATGCTGGAGCCTCATGTCAAAGGCTGCAGACAAGTCGAGAAGGATCAGGAGGGATAGTTTGCCTTTGTCACAGTCACAAAGGATGTCATTTGTGACTGACGAGAGCTGTTTTCTGTATTGTGGCAGACGCGGAAACCGGATTGGAGGGATTCAAACATGGAGTTGCAGGAAAGATGGGCACGGATTTGGGAGGCGATATTGTGTTCAAGGACTTTGGAGAGGAAAGGGAGATTGGAGATGGGGTGGTAGTTTGCAAGAAAGGAGCGGTTGAGGGTTTTTTTTGAGGAGGGGAATTGATGGCAGATTTGAGAGAGAGGAAACGGTAGCTGAGGAGAGAGAACCATTATCCATGTCTGCTAACATGGGAGCCAGAAAATGAAGTTGTGTGGTCAGCAGTTTGTTGGGAATGGGGTCAGGGGAGCAGGAAGTAGGCCTCGTGGACAGGAGGAGGTCATGAGGGAAGATCAGAGAGAAACTAGAAAAATGTGAGGCAATGGCAGAGGGAATTCTTGGAGGATGTTTGGCCCGATGGGCTAGGGGAAGGAAGGGAAAAATCATAGGCGACCAAATGGATGGTCTCAATCTTGGCGACAAAGAAGTCCGTGAGCTCCTCACACTTATTGTTGGAGGTGAGGGTGGGGAGAGGGGTTTAAAAAGATGGTTAGCAGTAGAGAATAGAAACCACGGATTATGATTATTCCAGAATCATTCTGGAATGAAGTGAGCAATTTTGGCAGAGGAGAGCAGAACCCAATAATGCTTTATGTGGTCCAGCAGTGAGTCACAAGGTCATCTGGCAGTGAGTTGCTAAACCAGTTGTCTGTCATATCCATTCAAGTCTGCATCCCTTGGAGTTAAGGGAGTGAAAATCGGGGCTGCAACAGGGGCAATGGCCAGAGTGAGAGAGAGTAATTGTTTTAACAGGGTCTAGGCCATTAAAGATGGTGGTGAGAGTGTGATTGAGCAGATCGGTAGCTGCAGAATTGTCATGGTGAATGGAGGGCCAAAGGCTGGACAGTTGGGAGCAAAATGCAGTGGGAAGAGAGTCAGGAGAAATCTTTCCAGGGGCAGACACAGAAGGAGGTAGGGTTTGAGGGAAGGGAGATGTGGATGGTGGGCGATAGGAGGAAAATAACGATCAGAGTTGATCAGATAAGACTCCAAACTCTAGTATCTGTTGCTCTCAGCATGCTGAGTCCTGCACCAGCTGCAGTTCCAGTGCTCACAAGCTTTCCCTCCCCCACTTCCCTTCACACTCCTGACCTAATGAAATCTCTTCCATAGTGAAGTCCATGCTAAATTGGAGACCTGTGTAAACAAGATGCTGTTGAATACAAGGATCAAAAGAAATATTTCTGTATTACTGGTTGGAACTAGTGTGCATTGTAAAGTCCTGACCCTGCAGTACAGACTTGCACGAGGCACATGCTGAAGTCAAGGTCACTCTGAACCTGCACCTTTATTTCACAGCTCTCGAGTGCCACACTTACCTGAGAGCTGCCTTTATATACCTGTGTGGAACAGGTATGCAGTGTCTCCTGCAAGTGCACCCCTGGTGGTAAAGTATGCTTGTGGTTACAGGTCATATCTAGTTACAGTCATGTATAGCATGGTAAGATACAGTTATATACAGTAGTGTGAGATACATGACATCACCCTCCCCCAAGGTCTTACTGTCTTTTTAGATTCAGTCTCTCAGGTGGTCTACGCTCTCGCGTGGACCGTCTTAGTTGTGGTTCAGTTGTTTGCCTTGGTGCCTGTTTTTCTTTCAGTGTGATTGCTGGTATCTCGTCTGGGCTGTCTGTTGAGACTGCCCTTTCCTCAGGTTGTTCCCTCTGTCTGTCCACCAGGTGTGTTGTGAGTTCCACATTGTAGTCTGCCTCTGGTTCTGCAGTGTTGTTGGTGAATCTACTTTTTACTTGGTCTACATGCCTCCGGCAGGTTTGGCCATTGTCCATTTGTACAACCAATAGCCTGTTTCCTTCCTTGCCTGTTACTGTCTCTGCAAGCCATTTGGGATCCCTGCCATAGTTTAGCACAAACACTTTGTCCCCTATCTCATTCCACCTCCCCCTCGAATTTCGGTCATGGTACTCCGTTAGCTTCCGGCACTTTGCCTCAACAATTTCATGCATGTCTGGGAGGATTAACGAGAGCTTAGTCTTTAAGGTCCGTTTCATCAATAGTTGCGCGGGGGGAAGCCCAGTCAACGAATGCGGACGAGATCTGTATGCCAGCAGCAGTCGCGACAGGCGGCTCTGCAGCGTGGGACCTTGGATTTTTAGCATTCCTTGTTTAACGATTTGCACTGCTCGCTCTGCCTGGCCATTGGAGGCCGGCTTGAACGGTGCCGTCTTAACGTCATTTATGCCATGGTCAACTATAAAATCTTGAAATTCTGTGCTGGTGAAGCACGGACCATTATCACTGACCAATATGTCAGGAATTCCGTGCGTTGTAAACATGGTTCTAAGGCTCTCCACAATGGTGGAGGTGGTGCTCGAGTTTAAAATGGTGCACTCGATCCACTTTGAAAATGCGTCGACGACTACGAGGAACATTTTGCCCATGAGTGGGCCCGCATAGTCGACATACACCCGCGACCACAGTTTGGTGGGCGAGGGGCTTAGGGGGCCTCCCTGGGGGCATTACTGAGTTGGGCACAAATGGTGCGCTGCTGGACGCAGAGCTTCAAGTCCGGGTCAATGCCAGGCCACCAGATGTGGGATCTGGCTATGGCCTTCATAAGGACGATCTCCGGGTGCTCGCGGTGGAGCTCCCGGACAAACGCCTCTCTGCCTCGCAAGGGCATAACTACTCGGCTGCCCCACATCAGGCATTCTGCCTGTGGTGATAGTTCATGCATGTGCCTATGGAAAGGTTTGATCTCCTCGGGGCAGGCAACGTGAGCCTCTGTCCAGTCACCAGTTAAAACACATCTTTTGACTAAGGATAACGTGGGGTCGCTGGTCGTCCAGGCTCTGATTTGGCCTGCCGTCATGGGCGAACCTGTGGATTCAAAGGCATTGTTTGCCATGACCATCTCACAGTCCTGTTCGTCGGACCCTTCTGTGGTCGCCACGGTAGCCTGCTAAGCGCGTCGGCACAGTTGTCTGTGCCTTATTGTGTAGTCGGAAGACGCCAGCATGAGTGCCCACTGCTGAATGCGTGCCGAGGCGTTGGCGTTTATTGCCTTGCTCTCGGATAGCAGGGACGTGAGGGGTTTGTGGTCGGTCTCTAACGCGAACTTGGCCCCGAAAAGGTATTGGTGCATCTTTTTGACACCGTACATGCACGCGAGCGCCTCCTTCTCAACCATACTGTACCTGCGCTCCGCCCGCAAAAGTGACCTGGAGGCATAAGCAATGGGTTGCAATTTACCCGCATCATTGACATGCTGTAAAACGCAACCGACACCGTACGCTGACGCATCACATGTAAGAACTAACTTTTTACCTGGGTCAAAAAAGGCTAAAACACTGTTGGAACATAAAAGGTTGCGTGCCTTATTGAAGGCGCGTTCTTGGGCATCCCCCCAAAACCAATCTCACCCCTTTCTGAGAGAGCCTCTCCACGTGCTACTCAGCATGCTCAAATTCTGCTTAAAGTTCCCAAAGTAATTGAGTAGCCTGAGAAAGGCGCGCAGTTCCGAGACATTACGGGGCCTGGGTGCCAGACGAATTGCTTCTGTTTTGGATTCTGTTGGGCGGATTCCATCAGCGGCAATCCTTCTGCCCAAAAATTCAACCTCGGGCACAAGAAACAGACACTTGGATTTCTTAACTCTTAGGCCTACCTGATCCAATCGACTTAGTACTTCCTCCAAATTGTGGTGATGGGAGTTGGTGTCCCTGCCCGTGATGAGTATGTCATCTTGAAACACAACCGTCCCCGGGATGGACTTGAGCAGACTCTCCATGTTGCGCTGGAATATAGCAGCTATCGACCTGATGCTGAATGGGCATCGATTGTACATAAAAAGTCCTCGATGTGTGTTGATGGTGGTGAGTAGCTTGGACTCTTCGTTCAGTTCTTGCGTCATATACGCAGATGTGAGATCTAGTTTCGAGAAAAGTTTTCCTCCAGTCAATGTGGCAAATAGGTCCTCCGCTCTGGGCAGCAGGTATTGATCCTGTAGGGAGAGTCTGTTTATGGTAGACTTGTAATCCCCACAGATTCGCACGGATCCATCAGGCTTCATGACTGGGACGATGGGACTTGCCCGGGTGAGATAATGCCTTCCCACAGAAGTCGATCCAGTTTGTGTTTAATCTTTTCCCTCATCACATAAGGCACAGCTCTAGCCTTGTGATAGACTGGTCTGGCATCCTGTGTGATGTAGATTTTAACTTTAGCCCCTTTGAAGGTGCCTACACCTGGCTGAAGGAGATGTTCAAAACGACTTAGAACTGTTGAGCAGGAGATCCGTTCCTCTGACAACATGGTGTGAACATCATCCCATTTCCAATTTAGTTTTGCCAGCCAGCTTCTCCCCAATAGTGCTGGGAGATCTCCGGGGACAATCCACAGGGGAAGTCGGTTCACCGTCCCTTTGTGTGTGACTGAGAGCATGGCGCTGCCAAGGACTGGGATGATTTCTTCAGTATTGGTCCTTAGTTTGGTGTCGATCCTTGAGAGTTTTGGTCTGTTGCTTTTGTGCAGCCACAGCTGTTCAAATTGTTGGACGCTCACCAGCTCCCGTGTCCAGTTCCATGTTGACGGGTATCCCATTGAGTAGGACTCTCATCATTATTGGAGGCATCTTGTTGTAAGAACAGTGGACATTGATTGTGTTGACCCGCTGTACCTCGGTGTCCCGGGCACTGTCCCCACCATCTTCTGGTCCGCTTTCTGACCCTTCCGATTCAAATACCAGCCGAGCTGCTGTTTTTCTGCACATGCGAGCCAGATGCCCTGTATAGTTGCAGTTTCTGCAAACAGCATGCTGAAATCGACACCCCCTTGTTGAGTACCTTCCCCCACATCTTCAGCACAGACCGCTTCCATTGTTTCCAAAGGATGAGCTGTGTCTGGCTGATCTCTCTTGAGCTTCTCTTAGTCTGTAGTTGATTGCTTGCATTGTGGGTTGATGAGGTGTGAACGGCCGTTCATGTGGCCCTTGATGGCTTCTGGCGCCACTGCCTGCTGTTGAAGGCCTGCTCTCCTGCCTTTGTGTGTGGGGGTAGAGGCTTGTTTCACGCTGTGAACCCCTTGTTCCGATGTTTCGTTAGTTGTCGTACCCGCAGTATAGATCAACCTCGTTTCTTCTTCTGCCAAGAATGTCTGTGCGACCAGTGCTGCTGCCTCTAGGGTCAAGTTCTTGGTCTCTAAGGTTTTGGAATATGCCTGTGTGGCCAATTCCTTCAATAAAAAAGTCTCAGTACTTCTCTCCTTAGTTCATCGGAGAACTCTCATAAACTAGCCAGCCTCCGAAGTTCCGCCACTGTAAAGTCCTGACCCTGCAGTACAGACTTACATGAGGTACATGCTGAAGTCAAGGTCACTCTGGACCTGCACCTTTATTTCACAGCTCTCGAGTGCCACACTTGCCTGAGACCTGCCTTTATATACCTGTGTGGAACAGGTATGCAGTGTCTCCTGCAAGTGCACCCCTGGTGATAAAGTATGCTTGTGGTTACAGGTCATATCTAGTTACAGTCATGTATAGCATGGTAAGATAGAGTTATATACAGTAGTGTGAGATACATGACATGTATAGAAAGCTAACTTTAATTATTAGCCAGTTCACTGATCCACATAATTGCAAGAAAATAGGAACAATTAACTCATTTGCTGTCAAAAATATCTTCCTCGCTGTGGCTATTTCTCTGCTAAGCTGGGTGACTCTTATCTCTCTACCGAGTTGTGTGACTCGTTCTACTGGTTTTTCTGCTTTGCTGGCAGAGTGAATATTGGCACTAGTTTTTTTTTTTTGAGTGCCCTTCTGTGCCTGTGCGCCCTGGACTCCGCAGACTCCTCGAACCCGATACTGGAAATCATGCATGTATCGTGAGTTGTGGTGCTGTGCAATGTGTGTCTAGCTGTGGATTATCTTCAGCACTTTTGCTGAGAATATCGCTGTGATTATCTACACAAACATTTTCGTGCCCTTCTAAGGGGGAGGGGAACTGGGGGATGGGGGTGGAAGGATGGAGAATGTGGGATAGTGGGAAGAAAGGGAACTCAGAAGATTGATCACGTCTTCCAATCCCACCTACTTTACACTTCATACACAATAAACCTGTTCACAATCTGTGACCCACACACAATGTGCATCTAGTGTGTGTGTACTCTATGGTCACCTTCAACTTTGCGGCAACTTCGCGTCATGTTCCTGCACTGAAAGTGACTCTCATTTGGCAATAACCTCCATCCTTCAATTCTCTTCTCTCCCCTTCAAATAGCTTCTGAACTTCTCTTGCCTGCAACTCCTGTCTCTGAACTTGGACAACAATTCGTTGATACTCCAAACTCATTCAATCCTACTGATGTCAACTTTTGGCCTCCAACTTTAACTCTGGATTCCTTACTATTACCAACCTATTCCCTGTTACTACCAGGAAATATGCATTCCTATAATTGCTACATAACCAGGCAGTTGGAGCAGCGCGAGTCCGGGGTTGGTGAGGCCTATAAAAGGCCCAGCGGGAGAGTGAGGCGACGGCAGTTGGAGCAGCGCGAGTCCGGGGTTGGAGGCCTATAAAAGGCCCAGCGGGAGAGTGAGGCGGCGGCAGTTGGAGCAGCGCGAGCCCGGGGTTGGAGGCCTATAAAAGGCCCAGCGGGAGAGTGAGGCGGCGGCAGTTGGAGCAGCGCGAGTCCGGGGTTGGAGGCCTATAAAAGGCCCAGCGGGAGAGTGAGGCGGCGGCAGTTGGAGCAGCGCGAGTCCGGGGTTGGAGGCCTATAAAAGGCCCAGCGGGAGAGTGAGGCGGCGGCAGTTGGAGCAGCGCGAGCCCGGGGTTGGTGAGGCCTATAAAAGGCCCAGCGGGAGAGTGAGGCGGCGACAGTTGGAGCAGCGCGAGTCCGGGGTCGGAGAAGCGGAGCTTGTGCAGCTACAGGGAGAAGGCAAAAAAGAAGTAGAAAGAAACAAAGGGGTAAGTGATTGGCTGGTGATTGGTGAGTAGTTTTTCTTTCTTCTCTTTAACAGTGAGTAAACTTTAACATTGTTGCCTATCTAAAGGTTAAGTCATGGCAGAAGAGCTCGGTCGCGTGTTATGCTCCTCCTGTACCATGTGGGAATTCAGGGATGACTCCAGTGTCCCTGACGACTACGTGTGCGGGAAGTGTATCCGCCTCCAGCTCCTGACGGTCCGCGTTGCGGAGTTGGAGCTGAGGGTGGATTCACTCTGGAGCATCCACGATGCTGAGAATGACGTGAGTAGCACGTGTAGCGAGTTGGTCATACCACAGGAGAAGGGTCCACAGCCAGATAGGGAATGGAAGACCAGCAGGAAGAGCAGTGCAAAGAAGGTAGTGCAAGGGTCCCCTGTGCTCATCCCCCTGCAAAACAGATACACTGCTTTGAGTACTGTTAAGGGAGATGACTCATCAGGGGAGGGCAGCAGCAGCCAAGTTCATGGCACCGTGGCTGGCTCTGTTGCACAGGAGGGCAGGAAAAAGAGTGGGAGAGCGATAGTGATAGGGGATTCAATTGTTAGGGGAATAGATGGGCGTTTTTGCGGCCGCAACCGAGATTCCAGGATAGTATGTTGCCTCCCTGGTGCAAAGGTTAAGGATCTCTCGGAGCGGGTGCAGGACATTCTAAAAAGGGAGGGAGAACAGCCAGTTGTAGTGGTGCACATTGGTACCAACGACATAGGTTTTTAAAAAAAAGGGATGAGGTCCTACGAAACGAATTTAAGGAGCTAGGAGCTAAATTTAAAAAGTAGGCCCTCAAAAGTAGTAATCTCGGGATTGCTACCAGTACCCCGTGCTAGACAGAGTAGGAATCGCAGGATAGCACATGGCTTGAATACATGGCTTGAGCAGTGGTGCAGCAGGGAGGGTTTCAAATTCCTGGGGCATTGGAACCAGTTCTGGGGGAGGTGGAACCAGTACAAACTGGATGGTCTGCACCTGGGCAGGACCAGAACCAATGTCCTAGGGGAATGTGTGCTAGTGCTGTTGGGGAGGAGTTAAACTAATATGGCAGGGGAATGGGAACCAATGGAGGGAGATAGAGGGAAACAAAAAGGAGACCGAAGCAAAAAACAGAAAGGAGATGAGAAAAAGTGGAGTGCAGAGAAATGCAAGACAAAGAACAAAAAGGGCCACTGCACAGCAAAATTCTAAAAGGACAAAGGGTGTTAAAAAAACAAGCCTGAAGGCTTTCTGTCTTAATGCAAGGAGTATCTGTAATAAGGTGGATGAATTAACTGTGCAAATAGATGTTAACAAATATGATGTGATTGGGATTACGGAGACGTGGCTCCAGGATGATCAGGGCTGGGAACTCAACATCCAGGGGTATTCAACATTCAGGAAGGATAGAATAAAAGGAAAAGGCGGTGGGGTAGCATTGCTGGTTAAAGAGGAGATTAATACAATAGTTAGGAATGACATTAGCTTGAATGATGTGGAATCTATATGGGTGGAGCTGCAGAACACCAAAGGGCAAAAGACATTAGTGGGAGTTGTGTACAGACCTCCAAACTGTAGTAGTGATGTTGGGGAGGATATCAAACAAGAAATTATGGGTGCATGCAATAAGGGTGCAGTTATAATGGGTGACTTTAATATGCACATAGATTGAGCTAACCAAACTGGAAGCAATACGGTGGAGGAGGATTTCCTGGAGTGCATAAGGGATGATTTTCTAGACCAATATGTCGAGGAACCAACTAGGGGAGAGGCCATCTTAGACTGAATGTTGTGTAATGAGAGAGGAATAATTAGCAATCTCGTTGTGCGAGGCCCCTTGGGGAAGAGTGACCATAATATGGTGGAATTCTGTATTAGGATGAAGAATGAAACAGTTAATTCAGAGACCATGGTCCAGAACTTAAAGAAGGGTAACTTTGAAGGTATGAGGTGTGAATTGGCTAGGATTGATTGGCGAATGATACTTGAGGGGTTGACTGTGGATGGGCAATGGCAGACATTTAGAGACCGCATGGATGAACTACAACAATTATACATTCCTGTCTGGCATAAAAATTAAAAAGCGAAGGTGGGTCAACCGTGGCTATCAAGGGAAATCAGGGATAGTATTAAAGCCAAGGAAGTGGCATACAAATTGGCCAGAAATAGCAGCGAACCCGGAGACTGGGAGAAATTTAGAACTCAGCAGAGGAGGACAAAGGGTTTGATTAAGGCAGGAAAAATGGAGTACGAGAAGAAGCTTGCAGGGAACATTAAGACAGATTGCAAAAGTTTATATAGATATGTAAAGAGAAAAAGGTTAGTAAAGACAAAAGTAGGTCTCCTGCAGTCAGAATCAGGGGAAGTCATAACGGGGAACAAAGAAATGGCGGACCAATTGAACAAGTACTTTGGTTCGGTATTCACTAAGGAGGACACTAACAACATTCCGGATATAAGAAGAGTCAGAGGGTCTAGTAAGGAGGAGGAACTGAGGGAAATCCTCATTAGTCGGGAAATTGATGGGATTGAAGGCCGATAAATCCCCAGGGCCTGATGGACTGCATCCCAGAGTACTTGAGGAGGTGGCCTTGGAAATAGCGGATGCATTGACAGTCATTTTCCAACTTTCAATTGACTCTGGATCAGTTCCTATCGAGTGGAGGGTAGCCAATGTAACCCCACTTTTTAAAAAAGGAGGGAGAGAGAAAACGGAATTATAGACCGGTCAGCCTGACATCGGTAGTGGGTAAGATGATGGAATCAATTATTAAGGATGTCATAGCAGCGCATTTGGAAAGAGGTGACATGATAGGTCCAAGTCAGCATGGATTTGTGAAAGGGAAATCATGCTTGACAAATCTTCTGGAATTTTTTGAGGATGTTTCCAGTAGAGTGGACAAGGGAGAATCAGTTGATGTGGTATATTTGGACTTTCAGAAGGCTTTCGACAAGGTTCCACACGAGGTTAATGTGCAAAGTTAAAGCACATGGGATTGGGGGTAGTGTGCTGACATGGATTGAGAACTGGTTGTCAGACAGGAAGCAAAGAGTAGGAGTAAATGGGTACTTTTCAGAATGGCAGGCAGTGAGTAGTGGGGTACCGCAAGGTTCTGTGCTGGGGCCCCAGCTGTTTACACTGTATATTAATGATTTAGACGAGGGGATTAAATGTAGTATCTCCAAATTTGCGGATGACACTAAGTTGGGTGGCAGTGTGAGCTGTGAGGAGGATGCTATGAGGCTGCAGAGCCACTTGGATAGGTTAGGTGAGTGGGCAAATGCATGGCAGATATGGATAAATGTGACGTGGTCCACTTTGGTGGTAAAAACAGAGACACAGACTATTATCTGAATGGTGACAGATTAGGAAAAGGGGAGGTGCAACGAGACCTGGGTGTCATGGTACATCAGTCATTGAAGGTTGGCATGCAGGTACAGCAGGCGGTTAAGAAAGCAAATGGCATGTTGGCCTTCATAGCGAGGGAATTTGAGTACAAGGGCAGGGAGGTGTTGCTGCAGTTGTACAGGGCCTTGGTGAGGCCACACCTGGAGTATTGTGTACAGCATTGGTCTCCTAACCTGAGGAAGGACATTCTTGTTATTGAGTGAGTGCAGCGAAGGTTCACCAGACTGATTCCTGGGATGGCGGGACTGACCTATCAAGAAAGACTAAATCAAGTGGGCTTGTATTCACTGGAGTTCAGAAGAATAAGAGGGGACCTTATAGAAACGTTTAAAATTCTGATGGGTTTAGACAGGTTAGATGCAGGAAGAATGTTCACAATGTTGGGGAAGTCCAGAACCAGGGGTCACAGTCTAAGGATAAAGGGTAAGCCATTTAGGACCGAGATGAGGAGAAACTTCTTCACCCAGAGAGTGGTGAGCCTGTGGAATTCTCTACCACAGAAAGTTGTTGAGGCCAATTCACTAAATATATTCAAAAAGGAGTTAGATGAAGTCCTTACTACTAGGGGGATCAAGGGGTATGGCATGAAAGCAGGAATGTGGTACTGAAGTTGCATGTTCAGCCATGAACTCATTAAATGGCGGTGCAAGCTAGAAGGGCCGAATGGCCTACTCCTGCACCTATTTTCTATGTTTCTATGTAACTTGAGTTTTTTTCCATGTCCATTTGTGTGTGCATTTTGGCTGCCGCTTTGGATGCAAGCCATTCACTTCTACTTCCACTTTCTCTCGCTTTTTCTCCTCTCTATCACTCGCCGACCAGTCTCTCCTGTCGTCATGCCGCCTTACATAAGAACATAAGAATTAGGAACAGGAGTAGGCCATCTAGCCCCTCGAGCCTGCTCCGCCATTCAAAAAGATCATGGCTGATCTGGCCGTGGACTCAGCTCCACTTACCCGCCTGCTCCCCATAACCCTTAATTCCCTTATTGGCTAAAAATCTATCTGTAATTTGAATACATTCAAAGAACTAGCCTCAACTGCTTCCTTGGGCAGAGAATTCCACAGATTCACAACCCTCTCGGAGAAGAAATTCCTTCTCAACTCGGCTTCTTAAATTGGCTCCCCTGTATTTTGAGGCTATGTACCCTAGTTCTAGTCTCCCTGACCAGTGGAAACAACCTCTCTGCCTCTATCTTCTCGATCCCTTTCATTATTTTAAATGTTCTATAAGATCACCCCTCATCCTTCTGAACTCCAACGAGTAAAGACCCCGTCTGTTCAATCTATCATTATAAGGTAACCCCCTCATCTCCGGAATCAGCCTAGTGAATCGTCTCTGTACCCCCTCCAAGGCTAGTATATCCTTTCTTAAGTAAGGTGACCAAAACTACACGCAGTACTCCAGGTGCGGCCTCACCAATACCCTAACCAGTTGCAGCAGGACCTCCCTGCTTTTGTATTCCATCCCTCTCGCAATGAAGGCCAACATTCCATTCGCCTTCCTGATTACCTGCTGCACCTGTAAACTAACTTTTTGGGATTCATGTACAAGGACCTCCAGGTCCCTCTGCACCGCAGCATGTTGTAATTTCTCCCCATTCAAATAATATTCCCTTTTACTGTTTTTTTTTTCCAAGGTGGATGACCTCACATTTTCCGACATTGTATTCCATCTGCCAAACCTTAGCCCATTCGCTTAACCTATCTAAATCTCTTTGCAGCCTCTCTGTCATCTACACAACCCGCTTTCCCACTAATCTTTGTGCCTTGCATCTCCTCTTTCGGATACTCTGCCCTCCCAATCCCTACCCCAACCCTTCATTACTCTTTTGACTTTCCTACACTCCTGCCCCTGTCCCAAGCTCTACTCCCTCTTGGATAGGCCAACAGCTTCCCTCTGTGCTTCTCTTGGCATCCTCTGAGGATCCCACCGTGGCACTCATTGCTGTCATTTCATGAGTAGCAACCTCAATTGTCCCATTCTACTCTCTCTCAGACCTTGCAACCAAGCTTGCCCACGGGGGGATAACCTTGCCAATCTCCTTCCCGTCCAACTCATCCCTATGAATACTGGCGGTGGATCAGCCTTCACCGACCCTCACCGCATCTCTCTCTCCAGAATGTCTGTTCTCTTGAGAACAAGGCACTTGCCATCCAGCTTATGATGATTGCATTGGCATCATGGCCCTGATGGAAACTTTGCTGAGGGGTGATGACGCCTTACCTTTAAACGAAGCCTCCCCTCCTTCCATCACTTGCCCCGCCTAGACCCCCGTGGTGGCGGTATGGCTTTCATCACCAATCATACCTGGGTCTGTCCCGCTACTGCTCCAGCACTACTTCTCCTTTGAACATCTCACTTTATTCCACCCCTCTCGCCTCATTTAAAATTTGTATTCTCTATGGCCCACCCAAGTACCATAGAAATTCAGATATCCTCACTGCTTTCCTCCCTCATCCTCTGCACTGAGCAGCTTCTCGTCCTTGGTGATTTCAACCTCCTCTCAATTCATCGTGCTCTCTCGCCTCTGAGTTCACTACTTTCCTATCCTCCCTTAATCTCTCCCTCCATGTGAGCACTCCAATCCATATTCATGGCTATCCCCTTGACTTTGCCATCTCTCATGGCCTCGCTATTCCTATCCTGTCAATTGCAGATAAGACCATCTCCGACCATTTCCTTGTCTCGCTTTCCACCCACATCCCCCTTCCCACCACCCCCGCAGCCCCCCCCCCCCATCACCCAACCCTACTTCCTTCTGTGTCCACCACTGGAAAAAACTGTCTCCCGACTCTCTCAACTGCACTTATCAACTCCAAACTGTCCAGCCTTTGACCCTCTATTCACCACAACATTTCTGCAGCCACCGATCTGCTCAACCACAAACTCACCACCACCTTTGATGTCCTAGTCCCTATTAAAACCATTACTCTCTCTTGCCCTGGCTGTTCCTCTGGGTATGGCCCTAATCTTTGCTCCCTCAAGTCCAAGGGATGCAGACATGAATGGATGCAGCAGACAACTGGTTTAGCCATTCACCGCCTGGATCTGGCTGGGCCACACAGCATTATTGGGTCCTAATCTTGGCTACCAAAACTGCTCATTCTTCCAGGATCATTCTGGAATGCAAAGATAACCCCGGCTACTATTCTCTACTGCTACCCCACTCCCCTGTCTCCACTACACTTGTCTCCAACAAGCAGCGCGAGGAGCTCATGGACTTCTTTGTCTCAAAGATTGAGACCATCTGATCAGCTGCCTCTGCCAGTTCCCTTCCTTCCCCTAGCACACCGGGCCAAACTTCCACTTTGGTTCCCCTCTGCCCTAGCCCTGAACTCACATCTCTCTCCAGTTTCTCTCTGATCTCCACTCTTGACCTCTTCACTCTCATCTTGTTCATGAGACCCACTTCCTGCTCCCTTGACCCTATTCCCACTAAACTGCTGACCATCCAATTTCCTTTTTTGGCTCCCATGTTAGCTGACATTGTTAACAGTTCTCTCTCCTCAGGTACTGCCCCCCTCTCCTTCAAATCTGCTATCATTACCCCTCTCAAAAAAACAACCATTGATCCCCACCTTGCTTGCAAGCTACCACCCCATCTCCAACCTCCCTTTCCTCAAGTTTTGTTGCCTCCCAAATCTGTGCCCATCTTTCCAGGAACTCCATGTTTGAATCCTTTCAATCTGGTTTCAGCCTCTGCCACAGTACCGAAATGGCACTCATCAAAGTTACAAATGACATTCTTTGTGACTGTGACAAAGGTAAACTATTGTAATGGCAAGAGTCTGGTTACTGTAAACTCACACTCGGGTGCAACCTGATCCATTTTTATTCCAGCCCAAGAGTGCCAGAGTGACAAAGACACCCAGCTTATATACAGGTGACCAAGCACACATGCCACATGCGTACAGCCTGATGACCTCCGACCACGGCGCCCTCTGATGTTTGGTGACCCCTAAGCATTAATACATAACAATATATCCCTTTTAAAATCTTAACAGTCTTTTTACAAATTAAGACTGTTTGGAGCTTTCCTCTCATGAGTTGATTGTCTCAGTTCAACTTTGGCTGTGGGCGAGAGTTCTGAGTCCGTTAAGACTGAGGACTGAGTAGCCGATCTGATGGGAGTGGTCATGACCACATCAGAGACTGAAGGTTCAGAGTCAGTAATGTTAGCAGAGTCCTCTGATGAATGAACAATGGTTGGTTGGTCACTGACTGCATCTTCCTCACTCGGTTCCAGTTCATCCGTATGCCGCAGTTTAACCTGGTCAAGGTGTTTCCTACATGTTTACCCATACTTGAACACGACAATAAACACTCTGTTACCCTCTTTGGCTGTAACAGTGCCGGCAATCCACTTTGGACCTTGACCATAGTTCAGTACATAAACTGGATTGTTGACCAAGATGTCACGTGACACGGCAACACAATTATGGCACCATTGCTGACTCATGTCTGTTTTCAACACAATCATTCAAATCACGAACAAGAGAAAGCCTGGTCTTGAGATTTCTCCTTCAGTAGTTCAGCAGGAGGAACCCCAGTAAGTGTATAAGATGTTGACCTGTAACTGAGCAATATACATGACAACCATCTCTGCAGTGAGCCCTGAGTTACACGTTTCATACTTTGCTTGATCGTTTGAACAGCACGCTCTGCTTGACCATTCGAAGCAGGCTTGAATGGAGCTGATCTCACATGACTGATGCCATTGAGTTTCATGAACTCCTAGAACTCAAGACTTGTGAAGCAAGATCCGCTGTCGCTCACAACAAAGTCAGGCAAACCATGAGTAGCAAACATGATAAGAAGGCTCTCAATGGTAGCTGTAAACGTGCTGGCTGACATAATAGCACACTCTATCAACTTAGAATATGCATCTACTATGATAAAAAAACATCTTTCCTAGGAACGGGCCCGCAAAATCAATGTGGATCCTCGACCATGGTTTGGATGGCCACGATCAAAGACTCAGCAGAGATTCTGCTGGTACCTTACTTAGCTGAATGCAAGTATTGCACTGTTGCACGCATGACTCCAGATCAGAGTCAATTCCAGGCCACCATACATGAGACCTAGCAATGGACTTCATCATGACAATCCCAGGATGAGTGCTATGAAGTTCACGTACAAATTTTTCTCTCTTTCTTTCTTTAGGCATGATTACACGATTATCCCTCGGTAAATAGTCTGACTGAATGGACAGCTCATCCTTGCGATGGTTGTAAGGTTTGGTGGTCTCGCGCATCTCCATGGGTATGGCAGACCCAATCACCACTGAGTACTCACTGTTTCGCAACTGATAAAATAGGATCATGGCTGGACAAGATCCTAACTTGTTGAGCAGTGATGGGTTCCTTCACTCTCTCAAAAGCATCCATTACTAACTGTAGATCTGCAGGTTGAGGCGTCTCCATCTCAGTTGTGGGTAAGGGCAGATGACTCAGTGCATCGGCACAATTCTCAGTACCAGGTCGATGATGGATGATGTAATTATAGGTAGACAATGTCAGCATTCGCCTTTGAATGTGGGATGATGCATTGGTATTAGAAACATAGAAACATAGAAAATAGGTGCAGGAGTAGGCCATTCGGCCCTTCTAGCCTGCACCGCCATTCAATGAGTTCATGGATGAACATGCAACCTCAGTACCCCCTTCCTGCTTTCTCGCCATACCCCTTGATCCCCCTAGTAGTAAGGACCTCATCTAACTCCCTTTTGAATATATTTAGTGAATTGGCCTCAACTACTTTCTGTGGTATAGAATTCCACAGGTTCACCACTCTGGGTGAAGAAGTTTCTCCTCATCTCGGTCCTAAATGGCTTATCCCTTATCCTTAGACTGTGACCCCTGGTTCTGGACTTCCCCAACATTGGGAACATTCTTCCTGCATCCAACCTGTCTAAACCTGTCAGAATTTTTAAACGTTTCTATGAAGTCCCCTCTCATTCTTCTGAACTCCAGTGAATACAAGCCCAGTTGATCCAGTCTTTCTTGATAGGTCAGTCCCAACATCCCAGGAATCAGTCTGGTGAACCTTCGCTGCACTCTCTCAATAGCAAGAAAGTCCTTCCACAAGTTAGGAGACCAAAACTGTACACAATATTCAAGGTGTGGCCTCACCAAGGCCCTGTACAACTGTAGCAACACCTCCCTGCCCCTGTACTCAAATTCCCTCGCTATGAAGGCCAATATGCCATTTGCTTTCTTAACCGCCTGCTGTACCTGCATGCCAACCTTCAATGACAGATGTAGCATGACATCCAGGTCTCGTTGCACCTCTCCTTTTCTTAATCTGTCACCATTCAGATAATAGTCTGTGTCTCTGTTTTTACCTGACATTTATCCACATTTTCCTTCATCTGCCATGCATTTGCCCACTCACCTAATCTATCCAAGTCACTCTGCAGCCTCAGCATCCTCCTCGCAGCTCACACTGCCACCCAACTTAGTGTCATCCGCAAATTTGGAGATACTACATTTAATCCCCTCGTCTAAATCATTAATGTACAGTGTAAACAGCTGAGGCCCCAGCACAGAACCTTGAGGTGCCCCACAGTCACTGCCTGCCATTCTGAAAAGTACCCATTTACTCCTACTCTTTGCTTCCTGTCTGACAACCAGTTCTCAATCCATGTCAGCACACTACCCCCAATCCTATGTGCTTTAACTTTGCACATTAATCTCTTGTGTGGGACCTTGTCGAAAGCCTTCTGAAAGTCCAAATATACCACATCAACTGGTTCTCCCTTGTCCACTCTACTGGAAACATCCTCAAAAAATTCCAGAAGATTTGTCAAGCATGATTTCCCTTTCACAAATCCATGCTCACTTGGACCTATCATGTCATCATTTTCCAAATGCGCTGCTATGACATCCTTAATAATTGATTTCATCATTTTACCCACTACTGAGGTCAGGCTGACCGGTCTATAGTTCCCTGTTTTCTCTCTCCCTCCTTTTTTAAAAAGTGGGGTTACATTGGCTACCCTCCACTCGATAGGAACTGATCCAGAGTCAATGGAATGTTGGAAAAAGACTGTCAATGCATCCGCTATTTCCAAGGCCACCTCCTTAAGTACTCTGGGATGCAGTCCATCAGGCCCTGGGGATTTATCGGCCTTCAATCCCATCAATTTCCCCAACACAATTTCCTGACTAATAAGGATTTCCCTCAGTTCCTCCTCCTTACTAGACCCTCTGACCCCTTTTATATCCGGAAGGTTGTTTGTGTCATCCTTGGTGAATACCGAACCAAAGTACTTGTTCAATTGGTCTGCCATTTCTTTGTTCCCAGTTATGACTTCCCCTGATTCTGACTGCAGGGGACCTATGTTTGTCTTTACTAACCTTTTTCTCTTTAAATATCTATAGAAACTTTTGCAATCCGTCTTAATGTTCCCTGCAAGCTTCTTCTCGTACTCCATTTTCCCTGCCCTAATCAAACCCTTTGTCCTCCTCTGCTGAGTTCTAAATTCCTCCCAGTCCCCAGGTTCGCTGCTATTTCTGGCCAATTTGTATGCCACTTCCTTGGCTTTAATACTATCCCTGATTTCCCTTGATAGCCACGGTTGAGCCAGGAATGTACGGCAGACAGGAATGTACAATTGTTGTAGTTCATCCATGCGGTCTCTAAATGTCTGCCATTGCCCTTCCACAGTCAACCCCTTCAGTATCATTTGCCAATCTATCCTAGCCAATTCATGCCTCATACCTTCAAAGTTACCCTTCTTTATGTTCTGGACCATGGTCTCTGAATTAACTGTTTCATTCTCCATCCTAATGCAGAATTCCACCATATTATGGTCACTCTTCCCCAAGGGGCCTCGCACAATGAGATTGCTAATTAATCATCTCATTACACAACACCCAGTCTAAGATGGCCTCCCCCCTAGTTGGTTCCTCGACATATTGGTCTAGAAAACCATCCCTTATGCACTCCAGGAAATCCTCCTCTACCATATTGCTTCCAGTTTGGCTAGCCCAATCTATGCGCATATTAAAGTCTCCCATTATAACTGCTGCACCTTTATTGCATGCACCCCTAATTTCCTGTTTGATGCCCTCCCCAACATCACTACTACGGTTTGGAGGTCTGTACACATTCCCACTAATGTTTTTTGCCCTTTGGTGTTCTGCAGCACTACCCATATAGATTCCACATCATCCAAGCTAATGTCCTTCCTAACTATTGCATTAATCTCCTCTTTAACCAGCAATGCTACCCCACCACCTTTTCCTTTTATTCTATCCCTCCTGAATATTGAATACCCCTGGATGTTGAGTTCCCAGCCCTGATCATCCTGGAGCCACGTCTCGGTAATCCCAATCACATCATATTAGTTAACATCTATTTGCACAATTAATTCATCCACCTTATTACAGATACTCCTTGCATTAAGACACAAAGCCTTCAGGCTTGTTTTTTTAAACACCCTTCGTCCTTTTAGAATTTTGCTGTACAGTGGCCCTTTTTGTTCTTTGCCTTGGGTTTCTCTGCCCTCCACTTTTACTCATCTCCTTTCTGTCTTTTGCTTTTGTCTCCTTTTTGTTTCCCTCTGTCTCCCTGCATTGGTTCCCATCTCCCTGCCATATTAGTTTAACTCCTCCCCAACAGCACTTGCTAACACTCCCCCCTTGGACATTGGTTCCGGTCCTGTCCAGGTGCTGACCGTCCGGTTTGTACTGGTCCCACCTCCCCCAGAACCGGTTCCAATGCCCCAGGAATTTGAATCCCTCCCTGCTGCACCACTGCTCAAGCCACGTATTCATCTGCGCTGTCCTGCGATTCCTACTCTGACTAGCACGTGGCACTGGTAGCAATCCTGAGATTACTACTTTTGAGGTCCTACTTTTTAATTTAGTTCCTAGCTCCTTAAATTCGTTTTGTAGGACCTCATCCCTTTGTTAATACCTTTGTTTTCCGCAAACAACGAAATGAGTGGCTTGTGATCCGTTTCTAGTTCAAAACGAAGACCAAACAGGTACTGGTGCATTTTTTTTTAAACTCCATTCTTCTATCTCTACCATACTGTAAGCTCTTTCTACTTTAGACAGACTTCTCGAAGCATACGCAACAGGTTGTAGCTTGCCCAATTCATTTGCTTGTTGGAGTATGCAGCCAACCCCATATAATAAAGCATCACAGGCCAATACAAGATGCTTCTGTGTATCATAATGAACAAGGAACTTGTTTGAACATTGCAGATTCTTGGCTTTCTCAAAGGCTCGATCTTGAGATGCACCCCAGACACAGTTGTCACCTTTTCTTAGTAACACATGCAGTGGCTCTAATAAAGTGCTCAATCTGAGTAAGAAATTACCAAAGTAGTTGAGTAGCCCAAGGAACAAACACAGCTCTGTCACATTCTGAGACCTGGGTGCATTTTTGAAAGCCTCAGTTTTCGAATCAGTAGGCCTGATGTCATCAGCAGCAATCTTCCTCCCGAGGAATTCGACTTCAGATGACATGAATACACATTCCGGACATTTCAGCCTGAGTCCCACTTTGTCCAGATACTGTAGGACTTCTTCAAGATTGTTCAGATGTTCAGCAGTGTTGTGACCTGTGACAAGAATGTGATCTTGAAACACAACAGTTCTTGGAATGGACTTCAATAAACTCTCCATATTCCTCTGAAATATGGCTGCAGCCGAATGAATCCTAAAAGGACACCTGTTGTAGACGAACAGTCCTTTATGGATATTGATGCAGGTGAGTTCAAAGTATTGACAAGCTCCTGGATCATATAGGCCGACGTCAGATCCAGTTTCGTGAATGACTTTCCACCAGCTAGCATGGCGAACAGGTCATCAGCCCTCGGTAATGGATACTGATCAGGTAATCGTAACCTTGTCGTCTCCACAAATCCTGACAGTGCCATCACTCTTCAACATGGGAACAATGGGACTAGTCCACGCTTTAAACTCGACTGGTGATATGATTCCCTTCATGCTGGAGGATATCGAACTCAATTTCAACCTTCTCCCTCATCATGTACGGAACAGACGGAGCTTTGTGATAGACAGGCCTTGCATTGGAATCTGCAACTTGGCTCCCGTAAAATTATCAATGCCTGGTTCAAACAAAGAAGGAAACTTTTTCAATACTTGAGCACACGAAATATCATCCACTGAGGACAACATCTTGATATCATTCCAGTTCAGCTTGATTTTCTCGAGCCAATTCCTGCCGAACAGCATTGTACCATTACCTGGGATGATCCATAATGGTAGCTCGTGAACCACACCGTCATATGACACCCCGATTGCTGCACTGCCGAGCACTGGTATGAGTTCCTTGGTTTAAGTACACAACCTGGCATTGACTGGACTCCGCTTCGGTTTCGCAGCCTTGGTGTCGAATGTCCTTTGGCTCATTATCGACTGGCTCGTATCTGTGTCCAGCTCCATTGATCTAGGCACGCCATTCAGCTTCACATTAGCGACTATCAGCTGGCTCTTGCTCAGGAACGAATACAGTCCATTCACTGCCTCCTCTGGTTACGTATGCGGGCCATCACTGAACTGGTCCTAATCAACCACGTGGTGAACCCCCCTACGCTTGCTCCGTCCGTTGTGGACACATCCTGTGAAGATGCCCCACTTTCGAACATTCATTGCAAGTATTGTCTAAGCCGACACGGATGAGGCCGATAATTTCCCCCACAATGCCAACAGGGTGAAATCTGGGTTCTGAGCAGCGGCAAGTTTCGCGTAAGCAGCTCTGCCCGAAGACGACGCCATCTTGTTTACAGTACTTGCCGTGGAACTCCGACTTGTCAATGATATCTGCCTCAAATGATCATCCGTCGTCATGCATGCCTGTGCAGTCGCGATGGCCTTTTTCAAATCCAGCGTCTCTACAGCCAACGGCTTGCTGAGGATCGCATCATGGCTGAAGCCTATCACGAAGACATCGCACAGCATGTTCCCGGACTTGCATGGCTCAGCAAGATGTCGCAGGTTGGTGACAAATCCCGACACGTCCTGGCCCTCAGCACGAATATGCGCATAGAAACGGTCGCATGATATGATCTGATTCCCCCCCCCCCCCCCCCCACCCCCCCTTCTTGGCTTCAGATGGTTACCTCGTACAATTCCTCGTACCCTTTTTCCGCTGGATGTACAGGCGAGAGAAGATTCTTCATGAGGCCATAAATTTTCGGACCGCAAGGTGAGGAGAACTGCCCTGCGCTTAACAGTGTAGGACTCTGCCTCCATGTCGTTGGCCACAAAATACTGATCCAGGTGGTCGACAAAATCTGCCCCATCCTCGCCCTCCAGGATTCCAACAGTGCCTATTGTGCATGCGAAGGTTCTTAAATTATATCGTCGCCAATTGTCATGACTGTAAACTCAGGTGCAACCTGATCCATTTTTATTCCAGCCCAAGAGTGCCAGTGTGACAGACACCCAGCTTATATACAGGTGACCAAGCACACATGCCCCATGCATACAACCCAATGACCTCTGACCGCGGTGCCGTCTGATGACCACCAAGCACTAATACACAACAACTTTCCCTCCGCATCCTCCTTGAATTGTCTGCAACCTTTGACACAATTGACCACTCCATCCTCCTCCAATGGTGCTCCACCACTGTCCAGTTGGGTGGGACTGCCCTCCCCTGCTTCCATTCTTTATATAATCATAGCCAGAAAGTCACCTGCAATGGCTTCTCTTCCCACTCCCACATCGTTACCTCTGGTGTTCCTCCTCCTCCCTTTCTCCCCCCCCCCCCCCCCCCCCACCCCCAGGATATATCCTTGGACCCTTCCTATTTATCATCTATATGCTGCCCTTTGGCAATATCATCCAAAACCATGGCGTCCGTTTCCACATTTATGCTGACGACACCCAGCTCTCTACCTCACCACCACGTCTCTCGACCCCTTTACGATCTCTAAATTGTCAGACTGCTTGACCGACATCCAATACTGAATGAGCAGAAATCCCCTGCCCCCCCCCCCCCCCACCAAACTGTGTTCTCTAGCCACCGACTGCTTCCCTCTCCCTAGTATCTGTCTGAGGCTGAACCAGACTGTTAGCAACCTACGTGTCATTTGACCCTGAAGTGAGCTGCTGGCCACACATCCGTGGCATAACTATAAAACTGCCTATTTCCACGTCCGTAACATTGCCTGTCTCCACCCTTGCTTCAGTTCTTCTGCTGCTGAAGCCCTCCTCCATGCTTTTGTTCTCTAGACTTGACTACTCCCAACACACTATTGCTAGAAAGTATCACACAATGATAAAGAACATTATTAGCAAATGAAATTGCCAGAGAAGCCAAAAATGTATTGTATTTAATGGTTCTAGCTGGTTAGCAATGACTGTAGTTATTCAGTTCCATATTTATACTCGTTGTCTAGGAATCATGACCTAGAAATTACCTAACTCACTGACAACTAACTGCTAACGCCATATTTCTGCAAAAAATTGGTGGCTGCCTTGCTTCCGCCTGCTTCGGGCGTGGGACATGGCGGCTGCCATTTTAGTGAGATCGTTGGCCAGCGCTCACCTCAAATTCAAATGTGCAGATCATGGCGTCAATCTGTGTGCAATGCCTGATTTGATGCATGACTGCGAATTTTGGACGTCGTCGCATGCCATAACATTCTCCCTAACCAAGCACAGAAAAATATGTCTCTGCAGCAGCACTGCAGCGAAGCTGTCAGCAGCTCTTAAAGGGACACACATCTTTCAAGTAAGTTTCGATTTCAGCTTTTGGTCTTTAAACATTTTTTTTTATTGAAGTAGTGTCTTGGTGCAATACATTTAAAAGTTGATGCTTGCAATGTTTTGAATGGGAAAGGAAGTCTCTGAGAAGATAGAAAATGCTGGAAATTCTCAGCAGGTCAGGCAGCATCTGTTGAGCAAGAAACAGAATTAATGTTTGAGGTTGAGATGCTGCTTGACCTGCTGAGTACTTTCAGCATTTTCTGTTTTAATTTTAGATTTGCAGTATTTTGTCTGAGGACCACTTGCTCATAGTCTTGGGGGGCACTTGAAGCAGAGGCAGCAAAGGGGACAAGCTGCTTGCAGATGGAAGAGGAGGAAGCAACCCAGATAGCTCCTTTCTGGCCGGGATATCTGAGATCGAATCATCTGCCTGCAGTACCAGTGACGACAATACAATTCCCCTTTTCAATATTTGCCCCAAACCTTCCCTTCCCTCTGTTACTCCCCGTCACAATGTCCTCTTGGCCTCAATGCTGAAATAAAAGCCACCACAAGCAATCCATCTATTATTCCAATATGAAATCTGTTGTGTTCTTAGATGCTCTGATAATGACTGACTCCATGAGGCAATGTGTTGCAAATGAACTGCAGTGACTTTAGTCCTTTATTTGTTAACTCCAGACTGAGGATCACACCTGGTGGCCTGTCTTTTATACTTAGGCCAGGCACACCTGTACAAGTAACCTACAAGTCTCTCACTGCTGTGCCCTCTGGTAGCACACCTCGATATGGTACCAACAGTAGCCATGTAGGATACATGACAAAATTAACCAATCACACTCGTGCATTCCCTTAGTAACTGTCTTTTGTGTGCCTTTGCCTATCATAGTGATGTCACACAGTGGTTGCCATCTGGCTGGTGGAAGGTTGCTGACTTTCAGTGGGGGACACTGCAGATGGCCTTGCAGGATGACCTTGAGGAGCTGGGAGTGTCCAATTGAGTGACTCTTTCTTCTTAACTCTCTCCTCCCTCCTCTTGGTCAACCACTGGCTGGGCAGGCTGCATTTCTTGGGTGTCTGAAATGCGAAAAGGCACAAGTGTAGGGTTGTGGTGAGGGGAGGTTGGCAAAGCGAGCTGCATGCTTGCATTATGTGCAGCTTTTACATCAAGAGTTTGTGGGGTGAGAAAGAAAGGAAGACTTTCATTTATATCGTGCCTTTCATGACCACCAGACTTCTCGAAGCGCTTTAGTCACTGAAGTACTTTTGGAGTGTGGTCACTGTTGCAATGTGGGAAACGCGGTAGCCAACTTGCACACAGCAAACTCTCTCAAACAGCAATGTGATAATGACCAGATAATCTGTTTTTGTCATGTTGATTGAGGGATAAATATTAGCCAGGACACTGGGGATAACTCCCCTGCTCTTATTCAAAATAGTGCCATGGGATCTTTTACATCAACTTGAGAGAGCAGATGGGGCCATGTTTTAAAATCTCATCTGAAAGACAGTGCAGTGCTGAGGCACTGTCGGTGGTACTGTCAGCCTAGGTTTTTTTTTGGTGCTCAAGTCCCTGGAGTGAAACTTGAACAACTTTCTGACTCTGAGACGAGAGTGCCACCCACGGAGCTACTGGCTGATCGAGGGCTAGACTTTTCCTAAATTCCCCCACTGCCTGATTGCCGCTCAGAAAGACCGCTAAGGTTCTGAAAATAGTGCTGGTGCAAATTTCCATAAAGGCCAAAAATACTGCCTGGAGAGAAAATGGATCTTTCGCCAAGATTCTCGGCGGTTAAAGGCTAAATTAGGTCAAATGGGCGGTTCTTACCAGAATGGACGGTAAGTACTTAAAATTTAGTCCGAGGCTGCAGTTGGAGGGAGAGGGAAAACATTCTCCAGGCACTTTTTAATGTAATCAGCATTATAGAATTTTAAAAATAATTATAAAAAACCTTTTAACTTACCTTTCTTTGCAGGGTGCTCACCTACCACCCTGTTCCGGCAGCTTTACGTGGGCGGTTTCCGTGGCGGTGCGTATGGCTTCCCATTGAGGCAAAACGTCGATGGTGGCGGTTTTCTCAGTGGTGCACAAAGATGCATGTGGGCGGCGTGCTCCCCAGCGGTATTTTCAAAATGTCGGCGGAATTCTTTATATAAAAAAATAAATAAATAAAGAGGAAAATTTTCGCCGGGTGATTTTTTTTCACCAAAGAACAGCTGTACCGCCGGAAATGAAGGCGAAAGTCTAGCCCTGATGTAAGAATGAGGATACCAGCATGTTGTATTCTTTCAGCCTTGCTGCTGGCCAAGGACTCAGCGATGCCCCTGCCAAGAATGGCCAGCAACATCTTCTCCAAGGGGGTGAGGTAAAGCTAGGAATGAGGTTTGCCTTGGAGATTGTTGATAGGTAGGGGGAGGGAGGGGGACTAAAATGACAGCCTTGCTTTAAGAAAGGACAGCCTTGCTCCAGGGATGCTATAGCCACGCTACATTAGGCCTCCTGCTGAACACACAGCCTGAAGCAGCGTGTCAGCTGCAATCATTCAAATCAGCAGGCGGCACCAAAATAACGGCGCTGCCTGTGATCTCTTTATGGCCGCTAGCAAATCTTGCCCCGTGGTGGCACTGCCTGTTTTTGGGCTAAATCGAATTTCTCGGCCCTTTTTATCTAACAAAAAATTGTCATGTATTTTTGTTACAGGTGGAGCTTCATCTTCATCTTGACGGGGCCATAAAACCTGAGACAATTTTGTACTTTAGCAAGTAAGTTGTTCACTGCATTAAATAATTTGCTGTTGTAAAATCAAAGCAGTCTTTTCATATTTGCCACTTGCAAGTGGTGGATCCCTACTTGAGGGCAGAAGTGAGTTAAGAGTTTACTGTTTTCTTCTTCTGGGATGAACAGGCCTGGTCTCCATGAGTGGAAGTCCGTGAACTATTTAATGTTGTACAAGTTTTGAGTATCACAACAGTGAATAGTCTTTGAGCACACTCAAAGGAACAACCAATGCTCTTCGTAGAATGTAGTTACAATATAATTGTGTTTTTTTGGTAATACTTGTGAATCTTGCATGTTGCCATGGCAATTTTATAAGGAACATTATACCATGTAAAATAAAATTCTGGAGAATGTAACATTAAGGCTAGGCTAGTAAGTGTAATTGCTCTGCATTTTTGGAATGAAGAATGGGTTGATTTACAGGTCCTATTGCAGGAGCACCCTGGTGTTTGACAGATCAATTAAGAGTTTATGGACGTTGGCCCAGGATTTCCTGGAAACTTGCACCACTGTCTTATGGTATAGAAGTCCTAGGAAATTATGGCACAAGTGATTTAGGAACATAGGCCATTCAGCCCCTCTAGTCCGTTCCTTTATTCAATCAGAAAATGGCTGATCTGTACCTAGGGTTTCCAACTCTGGTTGGATATATTCCTGGAGGCTTCCCCACATGATCTCCTGCTTCCCACATTACAACTGTGATTACATTCCAAAAGTACTTCATAGGCTGTAAAGCACTTTGAGACATCAGGTGGTCGTGAAATGCGCTATAGAAATGAAAGTCTGTCTTTTTCTTCCACCCCATACATTGGTCGCCTGACATGTCCATCCTCATGGTGCACCATCTTGCTACACCAATCTGAAAGTGAATTACCTGATTGGACGATTCTTCACTCTGTCAACAGGCTTTCCCCCCCCCCCCCCACCCCCATGCCCAATATTTTTATAACTAATAAACAAAGGTATTAAAAAAAAAAAAAAAAAATGTAATGCCCCAATGATTTTTCTCCTGGGTTGCTCACAGCAATGTCCTGGAGATGAGTCTCTAATTCCGAGAGATTCCAGGGCAATCCTGGAGGGTTGGTAACCGTATCTGCTACATCGGCAAAGATAATCTTCATATGCACATATGAATAGATTATACATAGGTGTGCAAGTGTATCTTGTGTCTGTATAAAGGCAATGGCCCAGAATTTCCGACGTCCCGGGCCCATACGAAGTTTCTATGGACCCGGGAAGGCATCAGAAAAGCAATGTGCATGTGCTGAAAACCGGCTTTTCCGATCTGTCAAGCTGGAGCGAGGGATATTGGTACGTGGAAGTTTGGGCTATTTACCCATATCTTGCACGGAAAATGTCCTCAAAACTCTTGCGCCTGATAAAGCAGACGCATAGCCTACTTTTACAGGTGCAAGAGTTTAAAAACAAAGAAAAAACATTAAAATAAAAATTTTAAAAACACGTGTTAAAATCCTGTCCCCTCAGATAATGTTATTTTAAATCCTAACCCTAACTTTTTTTTTAAAATCGAGAATTCTTTTTCTTTAAATAATGTGTAACATTTTTAATTTCTATTAGTTTATTGTGTGAGGTGTTTTTTAAATGTTTTATGTAGTGGTTGTGTATTTTGGGGGGTTTTCTCATTCAAAATAATAGATTTGTAACTTACGAATCTACTATTACTATGAATGAGAAAATACTTACCTGTGATTGGGTGTCCAAGCCCACGTGATTCCTGTGGATGTCCTGATGTGCATGCACTGCGCATCGCAGGGAGGGGAGGCCTGTGGATTGGGAGTTCCAGCGGGCGTAGCAGCTTTTGGTAAGTGTGCATTTTATTTCTCTTTTTCTTGATTTGCCCGTGGGAAGCCCTCCTCGGAATTTCTGCCTCATTGTGCCAAGTTATTGCGGAACGGAATGTTTAATCAAATTATTTCCAAACTCCTTTACTTTGACAGCAAAATCAGAATCTCGATTTAAATAAAGGTTTCAATTATAATTTTGTGAATTTTTTTTTTTGAGAAGTTTTCCTTTTGATCTCACTGGTTAGCTGGGGCTCCAGGGACTGGGTCTGGGTACTCAAGGGAAATCAATCGACTCTAAGCGCATATTTTAAACTTCCATTTCACACAGAGTGAGCAATTTAATAGACAGCAAAAATTTAACTCCGCTGAGATTTTACAAATTCTGAAGAATAGAATGACCAAGTTCTAACTGAGCTGGAATTCCAAAGTTGTTCCAAC